>NC_134384.1:9313752-9489379 GCF_035582795.1 Mycteria americana | reverse complement strand
CCCATTAGGAAGCAATGCTTTAGCAGAGCGCGAATGTCTGTGTGGCAGCGAATGCAGTTCCAAGGGACAGTGAAAACCAGCTAGAGCTTTCAGTGCTGGCAGCTTTCCTGTGGGCACAATCTCTGGACGTTTCCAATTTGGCAGCCGGGCTCTGCCAGAGAGAGATACAGAGTGTTGCCCCATTACGAAGCAATGCTTTAGCAGAGCGCGAATGTCTGTGTGGCAGCGAATGCAGTTCCAAGGGACAGTGAAAACCAGCTAGAGCTTTCAGTGCTGGCAGCTTTCCTGTGGGCGCAATCTCTGGACGTTTCCAATTTGGCAGCCGGGCTCTGCCAGAGAGAGATACAGAGTGTTGCCCCATTACGAAGCAATGCTTTAGCAGAGCGCGAATGTCTGTGTGGCAGCGAATGCAGTTCCAAGGGACAGTGAAAACCAGCTAGAGCTTTCAGTGCTGGCAGCTTTCCTGTGGGCGCAATCTCTGGACGTTTCCAATTTGGCAGCCGGGCTCTGCCAGAGAGAGATACAGAGTGTTGCCCAATTACCAAGTTAAGCTTTAGCAGAGCGCGAATGTCTGTGTGGCAGCGAATGCAGTTCCAAGGGACAGTGAAAACCAGCTAGAGCTTTCAGTGCTGGCAGCTTTGCTGTGGGCGCAATGTCTGGACGTTTCCAATTTGGCAGCCGGGCTCTGCCAGAGAGAGATACAGAGTGTTGCCCCATTACGAAGCAATGCTTTAGCAGAGCGCGAATGTCTGTGTGGCAGCGAATGCAGTTCCAAGGGACAGTGAAAACCAGCTAGAGCTTTCAGTGCTGGCAGCTTTCCTGTGGGCGCAATCTCTGGACGTTTCCAATTTGGCAGCCGGGCTCTGCCAGAGAGAGATACAGAGTGTTGCCCCATTACGAAGCAATGCTTTAGCAGAGCGCGAATGTCTGTGTGGCAGCGAATGCAGTTCCAAGGGACAGTGAAAACCAGCTAGAGCTTTCAGTGCTGGCAGCTTTCCTGTGGGCGCAATCTCTGGACGTTTCCAATTTGGCAGCCGGGCTCTGCCAGAGAGAGATACAGAGTGTTGCCCCATTACGAAGCAATGCTTTAGCAGAGCGCGAATGTCTGTGTGGCAGCGAATGCAGTTCCAAGGGACAGTGAAAACCAGCTAGAGCTTTCAGTGCTGGCAGCTTTCCTGTGGGCGCAATCTCTGGACGTTTCCAATTTGGCAGCCGGGCTCTGCCAGAGAGAGATACAGAGTGTTGCCCCATTACGAAGCAATGCTTTAGCAGAGCGCGAATGTCTGTGTGGCAGCGAATGCAGTTCCAAGGGACAGTGAAAACCAGCTAGAGCTTTCAGTGCTGGCAGCTTTCCTGTGGGCGCAATCTCTGGACGTTTCCAATTTGGCAGCCGGGCTCTGCCAGAGAGAGATACAGAGTGTTGCCCCATTACGAAGCAAAGCTTTAGCAGAGCGCGAATGTCTGTGTGGCAGCGAATGCAGTTCCAAGGGACAGTGAAAACCAGCTAGAGCTTTCAGTGCTGGCAGCTTTCCTGTGGGCGCAATCTCTGGACGTTTCCAATTTGGCAGCCGGGCTCTGCCAGAGAGAGATACAGAGTGTTGCCCCATTACGAAGCAAAGCTTTAGCAGAGCGCGAATGTCTGTGTGGCAGCGAATGCAGTTCCAAGGGACAGTGAAAACCAGCTAGAGCTTTCAGTGCTGGCAGCTTTCCTGTGGGCGCAATCTCTGGACGTTTCCAATTTGGCAGCCGGGCTCTGCCAGAGAGAGATACAGAGTGTTGCCCAATTACCAAGTTAAGCTTTAGCAGAGCGCGAATGTCTGTGTGGCAGCGAATGCAGTTCCAAGGGACAGTGAATACCAGCTAGAGCTTTCAGTGCTGGCAGCTTTCCAGTGGGCGCAATGTCTGGACGTTTCCAATTTGGCAGCCGGGCTCTGCCAGAGAGAGATACAGAGTGTTGCCCCATTACGAAGCAGTGCTTTAGCAGAGCGCGAATGTCTGTATGGCAGCGAATGCAGTTCCAAGGGACAGTGAAAACCAGCTAGAGCTTTCAGTGCTGGCAGCTTTCCTGTGGGCGCAATGTCTGGACGTTTCCAAATTGGCAGCCGGGCTCTGCCAGAGAGAGATACAGAGTGTTGCCCCATTACGAAGCAAAGCTTTAGCAGAGCGCGAATGTCTGTGTGGCAGCGAATGCAGTTCCAAGGGACAGTGAAAACCAGCTAGAGCTTTCAGTGCTGGCAGCTTTCCTGTGGGCGCAATCTCTGGACGTTTCCAATTTGGCAGCCGGGCTCTGCCAGAGAGAGATACAGAGTGTTGTCCCATTACGAAGCAATGCTTTAGCAGAGCGCGAATGTCTGTGTGGCAGCGAATGCAGTTCCAAGGGACAGTGAAAACCAGCTAGAGCTTTCAGTGCTGGCAGCTTTCCTGTGGGCGCAATGTCTGGACGTTTCCAATTTGGCAGCCGGGCTCTGCCAGAGAGAGATACAGAGTGTTGCCCCATTACGAAGCAATGCTTTAGCAGAGCGCGAATGTCTGTGTGGCAGCGAATGCAGTTCCAAGGGACAGTGAAAACCAGCTAGAGCTTTCAGTGCTGGCAGCTTTCCTGTGGGCGCAATCTCTGGACGTTTCCAATTTGGCAGCCGGGCTCTGCCAGAGAGAGATACAGAGTGTTGCCCCATTACGAAGCAATGCTTTAGCAGAGCGCGAATGTCTGTGTGGCAGCGAATGCAGTTCCAAGGGACAGTGAAAACCAGCTAGAGCTTTCAGTGCTGGCAGCTTTCCTGTGGGCGCAATCTCTGGACGTTTCCAATTTGGCAGCCGGGCTCTGCCAGAGAGAGATACAGAGTGTTGCCCCATTACGAAGCAAAGCTTTAGCAGAGCGCGAATGTCTGTGTGGCAGCGAATGCAGTTCCAAGGGACAGTGAAAACCAGCTAGAGCTTTCAGTGCTGGCAGCTTTCCTGTGGGCGCAATCTCTGGACGTTTCCAATTTGGCAGCCGGGCTCTGCCAGAGAGAGATACAGAGTGTTGCCCCATTAGGAAGCAATGCTTTAGCAGAGCGCAAATGTCTGTGTGGCAGCGAATGCAGTTCCAAGGGACAGTGAAAACCAGCTAGAGCTTTCAGTGCTGGCAGCTTTCCTGTGGGCGCAATGTCTGGACGTTTCCAATTTGGCAGCCGGGCTCTGCCAGAGAGAGATACAGAGTGTTGCCCCATTACGAAGCAATGCTTTAGCAGAGCGCGAATGTCTGTGTGGCAGCGAATGCAGTTCCAAGGGACAGTGAAAACCAGCTAGAGCTTTCAGTGCTGGCAGCTTTCCTGTGGGCGCAATGTCTGGACGTTTCCAATTTGGCAGCCGGGCTCTGCCAGAGAGAGATACAGAGTGTTGCCCCATTACGAAGCAATGCTTTAGCAGAGCGCGAATGTCTGTGTGGCAGCGAATGCAGTTCCAAGGGACAGTGAAAACCAGCTAGAGCTTTCAGTGCTGGCAGCTTTCCTGTGGGCGCAATCTCTGGACGTTTCCAATTTGGCAGCCGGGCTCTGCCAGAGAGAGATACAGAGTGTTGCCCCATTACGAAGCAATGCTTTAGCAGAGCGCGAATGTCTGTGTGGCAGCGAATGCAGTTCCAAGGGACAGTGAAAACCAGCTAGAGCTTTCAGTGCTGGCAGCTTTCCTGTGGGTGCAATCTGTGGACGTTTCCAATTTGGCAGCCGGGCTCTGCCAGAGAGATATACAGAGTGTTGCCCAATTACCAAGTTAAGCTTTAGCAGAGCGCGAATGTCTGTGTGGCAGCGAATGCAGTTCCAAGGGACAGTGAAAACCAGCTAGAGCTTTCAGTGCTGGCAGCTTTCCTGTGGGCGCAATCTCTGGACGTTTCCAATTTGGCAGCCGGGCTCTGCCAGAGAGAGATACAGAGTGTTGCCCCATTACGAAGCAATGCTTTAGCAGAGCGCGAATGTCTGTGTGGCAGCGAATGCAGTTCCAAGGGACAGTGAAAACCAGCTAGAGCTTTCAGTGCTGGCAGCTTTCCTGTGGGCGCAATCTCTGGACGTTTCCAATTTGGCAGCCGGGCTCTGCCAGAGAGAGATACAGAGTGTTGCCCAATTACCAAGTTAAGCTTTAGCAGAGCGCGAATGTCTGTGTGGCAGCGAATGCAGTTCCAAGGGACAGTGAATACCAGCTAGAGCTTTCAGTGCTGGCAGCTTTCCAGTGGGCGCAATGTCTGGACGTTTCCAATTTGGCAGCCGGGCTCTGCCAGAGAGAGATACAGAGTGTTGCCCCATTACGAAGCAGTGCTTTAGCAGAGCGCGAATGTCTGTGTGGCAGCGAATGCAGTTCCAAGGGACAGTGAAAACCAGCTACAGCTTTCAGTGCTGGCAGCTTTCCTGTGGGCGCAATGTCTGGACGTTTCCAATTTGGCAGCCGGGCTCTGCCAGAGAGAGGTACAGAGTGTTGCCCCATTACGAAGCAATGCTTTAGCAGAGCGCGAATGTCTGTGTGGCAGCGAATGCAGTTCCAAGGGACAGTGAAAACCAGCTAGAGCTTTCAGTGCTGGCAGCTTTCCTGTGGGCGCAATGTCTGGACGTATCCAATTTGGCAGCCGGGCTCTGCCAGAGAGAGATACAGAGTGTTGCCCCATTACGAAGCAAAGCTTTAGCAGAGCGCGAATGTCTGTGTGGCAGCGAATGCAGTTCCAAGGGACAGTGAAAACCAGCTAGAGCTTTCAGTGCTGGCAGCTTTCCTGTGGGCGCAATCTCTGGACGTTTCCAATTTGGCAGCCAGGCTCTGCCAGAGAGAGATACAGAGTGTTGCCCCATTACGAAGCAATGCTTTAGCAGAGCGCGAATGTCTGTGTGGCAGCGAATGCAGTTCCAAGGGACAGTGAAAACCAGCTAGAGCTTTCAGTGCTGGCAGCTTTCCTGTGGGCGCAATGTCTGGACGTTTCCAATTTGGCAGCCGGGCTCTGCCAGAGAGAGATACAGAGTGTTGCCCCATTACGAAGCAAAGCTTTAGCAGAGCGCGAATGTCTGTGTGGCAGCGAATGCAGTTCCAAGGGACAGTGAAAACCAGCTAGAGCTTTCAGTGCTGGCAGCTTTCCTGTGGGCGCAATGTCTGGACGTTTCCAATTTGGCAGCCGGGCTCTGCCAGAGAGAGATACAGAGTGTTGCCCCATTACGAAGCAATGCTTTAGCAGAGCGCGAATGTCTGTGTGGCAGCGAATGCAGTTCCAAGGGACAGTGAAAACCAGCTAGAGCTTTCAGTGCTGGCAGCTTTCCTGTGGGCGCAATGTCTGGACGTTTCCAATTTGGCAGCCGGGCTCTGCCAGAGAGAGATACAGAGTGTTGCCCCATTACGAAGCAATGCTTTAGCAGAGCGCGAATGTCTGTGTGGCAGCGAATGCAGTTCCAAGGGACAGTGAAAACCAGCTAGAGCTTTCAGTGCTGGCAGCTTTCCTGTGGGCGCAATCTCTGGACGTTTCCAATTTGGCAGCCGGGCTCTGCCAGAGAGAGATACAGAGTGTTGCCCCATTAGGAAGCAATGCTTTAGCAGAGCGCGAATGTCTGTGTGGCAGCGAATGCAGTTCCAAGGGACAGTGAAAACCAGCTAGAGCTTTCAGTGCTGGCAGCTTTCCTGTGGGCGCAATCTCTGGACGTTTCCAATTTGGCAGCCGGGCTCTGCCAGAGAGAGATACAGAGTGTTGCCCCATTAGGAAGCAATGCTTTAGCAGAGCGCGAATGTCTGTGTGGCAGCGAATGCAGTTCCAAGGGACAGTGAAAACCAGCTAGAGCTTTCAGTGCTGGCAGCTTTCCTGTGGGCGCAATCTCTGGACGTTTCCAATTTGGCAGCCGGGCTCTGCCAGAGAGAGATACAGAGTGTTGTCCCATTACGAAGCAATGCTTTAGCAGAGCGCGAATGTCTGTGTGGCAGCGAATGCAGTTCCAAGGGACAGTGAAAACCAGCTAGAGCTTTCAGTGCTGGCAGCTTTCCTGTGGGCGCAATCTCTGGACGTTTCCAATTTGGCAGCCGGGCTCTGCCAGAGAGAGATACAGAGTGTTGCCCCATTACGAAGCAATGCTTTAGCAGAGCGCGAATGTCTGTGTGGCAGCGAATGCAGTTCCAAGGGACAGTGAAAACCAGCTAGAGCTTTCAGTGCTGGCAGCTTTCCTGTGGGCGCAATCTCTGGACGTTTCCAATTTGGCAGCCGGGCTCTGCCAGAGAGAGATACAGAGTGTTGCCCCATTACGAAGCAATGCTTTAGCAGAGCGCGAATGTCTGTGTGGCAGCGAATGCTGTTCCAAGGGACAGTGAAAACCAGCTAGAGCTTTCAGTGCTGGCAGCTTTCCTGTGGGCGCAATGTCTGGACGTTTCCAATTTGGCAGCCGGGCTCTGCCAGAGAGAGATACAGAGTGTTGCCCCATTACGAAGCAATGCTTTAGCAGAGCGCGAATGTCTGTGTGGCAGCGAATGCAGTTCCAAGGGACAGTGAAAACCAGCTAGAGCTTTCAGTGCTGGCAGCTTTCCTGTGGGCACAATCTCTGGACGTTTCCAATTTGGCAGCCGGGCTCTGCCAGAGAGAGATACAGAGTGTTGCCCCATTACGAAGCAATGCTTTAGCAGAGCGCGAATGTCTGTGTGGCAGCGAATGCAGTTCCAAGGGACAGTGAAAACCAGCTAGAGCTTTCAGTGCTGGCAGCTTTCCTGTGTGCGCAATCTCTGGACGTTTCCAATTTGGCAGCCGGGCTCTGCCAGAGAGAGATACAGAGTGTTGCCCCATTACGAAGCAATGCTTTAGCAGAGCGCGAATGTCTGTGTGGCAGCGAATGCAGTTCCAAGGGACAGTGAAAACCAGCTAGAGCTTTCAGTGCTGGCAGCTTTCCTGTGGGCGCAATGTCTGGACGTTTCCAATTTGGCAGCCGGGCTCTGCCAGAGAGAGATACAGAGTGTTGCCCAATTACGAAGCAATGCTTTAGCAGAGCGCGAATGTCTGTGTGGCAGCGAATGCAGTTCCAAGGGACAGTGAAAACCAGCTAGAGCTTTCAGTGCTGGCAGCTTTGCTGTGGGCGCAATGTCTGGACGTTTCCAATTTGGCAGCCGGGCTCTGCCAGAGAGAGATACAGAGTGTTGCCCCATTACGAAGCAATGCTTTAGCAGAGCGCGAATGTCTGTGTGGCAGCGAATGCAGTTCCAAGGGACAGTGAAAACCAGCTAGAGCTTTCAGTGCTGGCAGCTTTCCTGTGGGCGCAATGTCTGGACGTTTCCAATTTGGCAGCCGGGCTCTGCCAGAGAGAGATACAGAGTGTTGCCCCATTACGAAGCAATGCTTTAGCAGAGCGCGAATGTCTGTGTGGCAGCGAATGCAGTTCCAAGGGACAGTGAAAACCAGCTAGAGCTTTCAGTGCTGGCAGCTTTCCTGTGGGCGCAATCTCTGGACGTTTCCAATTTGGCAGCCGGGCTCTGCCAGAGAGAGATACAGAGTGTTGCCCCATTACGAAGCAAAGCTTTAGCAGAGCGTGAATGTCTGTGTGGCAGCGAATGCAGTTCCAAGGGACAGTGAAAACCAGCTAGAGCTTTCAGTGCTGGCAGCTTTCCTGTGGGCGCAATCTCTGGACGTTTCCAATTTGGCAGCCGGGCTCTGCCAGAGAGAGATACAGATTGTTGCCCAATTACCAAGTTAAGCTTTAGCAGAGCGCGAATGTCTGTGTGGCAGCGAATGCAGTTCCAAGGGACAGTGAAAACCAGCTAGAGCTTTCAGTGCTGGCAGCTTTCCTGTGGGCGCAATCTCTGGACGTTTCCAATTTGGCAGCCGGGCTCTGCCAGAGAGAGATACAGAGTGTTGCCCCATTACGAAGCAACGCTTTAGCAGAGCGCGAATGTCTGTGTGGCAGCGAATGCAGTTCCAAGGGACAGTGAAAACCAGCTAGAGCTTTCAGTGCTGGCAGCTTTCCTGTGGGCGCAATCTCTGGACGTTTCCAATTTGGCAGCCGGGCTCTGCCAGAGAGAGATACAGAGTGTTGCCCCATTACGAAGCAATGCTTTAGTAGAGCGCGAATGTCTGTGTGGCAGCGAATGCAGTTCCAAGGGACAGTGAAAACCAGCTAGAGCTTTCAGTGCTGGCAGCTTTCCTGTGGGCGCAATCTCTGGACGTTTCCAATTTGGCAGCCGGGCTCTGCCAGAGAGAGATACAGAGTGTTGCCCCATTACGAAGCAATGCTTTAGCAGAGCGCGAATGTCTGTGTGGCAGCGAATGCAGTTCCAAGGGACAGTGAAAACCAGCTAGAGCTTTCAGTGCTGGCAGCTTTCCTGTGGGCTCAATGTCTGGACGTTTCCAATTTGGCAGCCGGGCTCTGCCAGAGAGAGATACAGAGTGTTGCCCCATTACGAAGCAATGCTTTAGCAGAGCGCGAATGTCTGTGTGGCAGCGAATGCAGTTCCAAGGGACAGTGAAAACCAGCTAGAGCTTTCAGTGCTGGCAGCTTTCCTGTGGGCGCAATCTCTGGACGTTTCCAATTTGGCAGCCGGGCTCTGCCAGAGAGAGATACAGAGTGTTGCCCAATTACCAAGTTAAGCTTTAGCAGAGCGCGAATGTCTGTGTGGCAGCGAATGCAGTTCCAAGGGACAGTGAAAACCAGCTAGAGCTTTCAGTGCTGGCAGCTTTGCTGTGGGCGCAATCTCTGGACGTTTCCAATTTGGCAGCCGGGCTCTGCCAGAGAGAGATACAGAGTGTTGCCCCATTACGAAGCAATGCTTTAGCAGAGCGCGAATGTCTGTGTGGCAGCGAATGCAGTTCCAAGGGACAGTGAAAACCAGCTAGAGCTTTCAGTGCTGGCAGCTTTCCTGTGGGCGCAATGTCTGGACGTTTCCAATTTGGCAGCCGGGCTCTGCCAGAGAGAGATACAGAGTGTTGCCCCATTACGAAGCAATGCTTTAGCAGAGCGCGAATGTCTGTGTGGCAGTGAATGCAGTTCCAAGGGACAGTGAAAACCAGCTAGAGCTTTCAGTGCTGGCAGCTTTCCTGTGGGCGCAATCTCTGGACGTTTCCAATTTGGCAGCCGGGCTCTGCCAGAGAGATATACAGAGTGTTGCCCCATTACGAAGCAAAGCTTTAGCAGAGCGTGAATGTCTGTGTGGCAGCGAATGCAGTTCCAAGGGACAGTGAAAACCAGCTAGAGCTTTCAGTGCTGGCAGCTTTCCTGTGGGCGCAATCTCTGGACGTTTCCAATTTGGCAGCCGGGCTCTGCCAGAGAGAGATACAGAGTGTTGCCCCATTACGAAGCAATGCTTTAGCAGAGCGCGAATGTCTGTGTGGCAGCGAATGCAGTTCCAAGGGACAGTGAAAACCAGCTAGAGCTTTCAGTGCTGGCAGCTTTCCTGTGGGCGCAATCTCTGGACGTTTCCAATTTGGCAGCCGGGCTCTGCCAGAGAGAGATACAGAGTGTTGCCCCATTACGAAGCAATGCTTTAGCAGAGCGCGAATGTCTGTGTGGCAGCGAATGCAGTTCCAAGGGACAGTGAAAACCAGCTAGAGCTTTCAGTGCTGGCAGCTTTCCTGTGGGTGCAATCTGTGGACGTTTCCAATTTGGCAGCCGGGCTCTGCCAGAGAGAGATACAGAGTGTTGCCCCATTACGAAGCAGTGCTTTAGCAGAGCGCGAATGTCTGTGTGGCAGCGAATGCAGTTCCAAGGGACAGTGAAAACCAGCTAGAGCTTTCAGTGCTGGCAGCTTTCCTGTGGGCGCAATGTCTGGACGTTTCCAATTTGGCAGCCGGGCTCTGCCAGAGAGAGATACAGAGTGTTGCCCCATTACGAAGCAAAGCTTTAGCAGAGCGCGAATGTCTGTGTGGCAGCGAATGCAGTTCCAAGGGACAGTGAAAACCAGCTAGAGCTTTCAGTGCTGGCAGCTTTCCTGTGGGCGCAATGTCTGGACGTTTCCAATTTGGCAGCCGGGCTCTGCCAGAGAGAGATACAGAGTGTTGCCCCATTACGAAGCAAAGCTTTAGCAGAGCGCGAATGTCTGTGTGGCAGCGAATGCAGTTCCAAGGGACAGTGAAAACCAGCTAGAGCTTTCAGTGCTGGCAGCTTTCCTGTGGGCGCAATGTCTGGACGTTTCCAATTTGGCAGCCGGGCTCTGCCAGAGAGAGATACAGAGTGTTGCCCCATTACGAAGCAATGCTTTAGCAGAGCGCGAATGTCTGTGTGGCAGCGAATGCAGTTCCAAGGGACAGTGAAAACCAGCTAGAGCTTTCAGTGCTGGCAGCTTTCCTGTGGGCGCAATGTCTGGACGTTTCCAATTTGGCAGCCGGGCTCTGCCAGAGAGAGATACAGAGTGTCGCCCCATTACGAAGCAAAGCTTTAGCAGAGCGCGAATGTCTGTGTGGCAGCGAATGCAGTTCCAAGGGACAGTGAAAACCAGCTAGAGCTTTCAGTGCTGGCAGCTTTCCTGTGGGCGCAATCTCTGGACGTTTCCAATTTGGCAGCCGGGCTCTGCCAGAGAGAGATACAGAGTGTTGCCCCATTACGAAGCAATGCTTTAGCAGAGCGCGAATGTCTGTGTGGCAGCGAATGCAGTTCCAAGGGACAGTGAAAACCAGCTAGAGCTTTCAGTGCTGGCAGCTTTCCTGTGGGCGCAATGTCTGGACGTTTCCAATTTGGCAGCCGGGCTCTGCCAGAGAGAGATACAGAGTGTTGCCCCATTACGAAGCAATGCTTTAGCAGAGCGCGAATGTCTGTGTGGCAGCGAATGCAGTTCCAAGGGACAGTGAAAACCAGCTAGAGCTTTCAGTGCTGGCAGCTTTCCTGTGGGCGCAATCTCTGGACGTTTCCAATTTGGCAGCCGGGCTCTGCCAGAGAGAGATACAGAGTGTTGCCCCATTACGAAGCAATGCTTTAGCAGAGCGCGAATGTCTGTGTGGCAGCGAATGCAGTTCCAAGGGACAGTGAAAACCAGCTAGAGCTTTCAGTGCTGGCAGCTTTCCTGTGGGCGCAATGTCTGGACGTTTCCAATTTGGCAGCCGGGCTCTGCCAGAGAGAGATACAGAGTGTTGCCCCATTACGAAGCAATGCTTTAGCAGAGCGCGAATGTCTGTGTGGCAGCGAATGCAGTTCCAAGGGACAGTGAAAACCAGCTAGAGCTTTCAGTGCTGGCAGCTTTCCTGTGGGCGCAATCTCTGGACGTTTCCAATTTGGCAGCCGGGCTCTGCCAGAGAGAGATACAGAGTGTTGCCCCATTACGAAGCAATGCTTTAGCAGAGCGCGAATGTCTGTGTGGCAGCGAATGCAGTTCCAAGGGACAGTGAAAACCAGCTAGAGCTTTCAGTGCTGGCAGCTTTCCTGTGGGCGCAATCTCTGGACGTTTCCAATTTGGCAGCCGGGCTCTGCCAGAGAGAGATACAGAGTGTTGCCCCATTACGAAGCAATGCTTTAGCAGAGCGCGAATGTCTGTGTGGCAGCGAATGCAGTTCCAAGGGACAGTGAAAACCAGCTAGAGCTTTCAGTGCTGGCAGCTTTGCTGTGGGCGCAATGTCTGGACGTTTCCAATTTGGCAGCCGGGCTCTGCCAGAGAGAGATACAGAGTGTTGCCCAATTACCAAGTTAAGCTTTAGCAGAGCGCGAATGTCTGTGTGGCAGCGAATGCAGTTCCAAGGGACAGTGAAAACCAGCTAGAGCTTTCAGTGCTGGCAGCTTTCCTGTGGGCGCAATCTCTGGACGTTTCCAATTTGGCAGCCGGGCTCTGCCAGAGAGAGATACAGAGTGTTGCCCCATTAGGAAGCAAAGCTTTAGCAGAGCGCGAATGTCTGTGTGGCAGCGAATGCAGTTCCAAGGGACAGTGAAAACCAGCTAGAGCTTTCAGTGCTGGCAGCTTTCCTGTGGGCGCAATGTCTGGACGTTTCCAATTTGGCAGCCGGGCTCTGCCAGAGAGAGATACAGAGTGTTGCCCCATTACGAAGCAAAGCTTTAGCAGAGCGCGAATGTCTGTGTGGCAGCGAATGCAGTTCCAAGGGACAGTGAAAACCAGCTAGAGCTTTCAGTGCTGGCAGCTTTCCTGTGGGCGCAATGTCTGGACGTTTCCAATTTGGCAGCCGGGCTCTGCCAGAGAGAGATACAGAGTGTTGCCCCATTACGAAGCAATGCTTTAGCAGAGCGCGAATGTCTGTGTGGCAGCGAATGCAGTTCCAAGGGACAGTGAAAACCAGCTAGAGCTTTCAGTGCTGGCAGCTTTCCTGTGGGCGCAATGTCTGGACGTTTCCAATTTGGCAGCCGGGCTCTGCCAGAGAGAGATACAGAGTGTCGCCCCATTACGAAGCAAAGCTTTAGCAGAGCGCGAATGTCTGTGTGGCAGCGAATGCAGTTCCAAGGGACAGTGAAAACCAGCTAGAGCTTTCAGTGCTGGCAGCTTTCCTGTGGGCGCAATCTCTGGACGTTTCCAATTTGGCAGCCGGGCTCTGCCAGAGAGAGATACAGAGTGTTGCCCCATTACGAAGCAATGCTTTAGCAGAGCGCGAATGTCTGTGTGGCAGCGAATGCAGTTCCAAGGGACAGTGAAAACCAGCTAGAGCTTTCAGTGCTGGCAGCTTTCCTGTGGGCGCAATCTCTGGACGTTTCCAATTTGGCAGCCGGGCTCTGCCAGAGAGAGATACAGAGTGTTGCCCCATTACGAAGCAATGCTTTAGCAGAGCGCGAATGTCTGTGTGGCAGCGAATGCAGTTCCAAGGGACAGTGAAAACCAGCTAGAGCTTTCAGTGCTGGCAGCTTTCCTGTGGGCGCAATGTCTGGACGTTTCCAATTTGGCAGCCGGGCTCTGCCAGAGAGAGATACAGAGTGTTGCCCCATTACGAAGCAATGCTTTAGCAGAGCGCGAATGTCTGTGTGGCAGCGAATGCAGTTCCAAGGGACAGTGAAAACCAGCTAGAGCTTTCAGTGCTGGCAGCTTTCCTGTGGGCGCAATCTGTGGACGTTTCCAATTTGGCAGCCGGGCTCTGCCAGAGAGAGATACAGAGTGTTGCCCCATTACGAAGCAATGCTTTAGCAGAGCGCGAATGTCTGTGTGGCAGCGAATGCAGTTCCAAGGGACAGTGAAAACCAGCTAGAGCTTTCAGTGCTGGCAGCTTTCCTGTGGGCGCAATCTCTGGACGTTTCCAATTTGGCAGCCGGGCTCTGCCAGAGAGAGATACAGAGTGTTGCCCCATTACGAAGCAATGCTTTAGCAGAGCGCGAATGTCTGTGTGGCAGCGAATGCAGTTCCAAGGGACAGTGAAAACCAGCTAGAGCTTTCAGTGCTGGCAGCTTTGCTGTGGGCGCAATGTCTGGACGTTTCCAATTTGGCAGCCGGGCTCTGCCAGAGAGAGATACAGAGTGTTGCCCAATTACCAAGTTAAGCTTTAGCAGAGCGCGAATGTCTGTGTGGCAGCGAATGCAGTTCCAAGGGACAGTGAAAACCAGCTAGAGCTTTCAGTGCTGGCAGCTTTCCTGTGGGCGCAATCTCTGGACGTTTCCAATTTGGCAGCCGGGCTCTGCCAGAGAGAGATACAGAGTGTTGCCCCATTACGAAGCAAAGCTTTAGCAGAGCGCGAATGTCTGTGTGGCAGCGAATGCAGTTCCAAGGGACAGTGAAAACCAGCTAGAGCTTTCAGTGCTGGCAGCTTTCCTGTGGGCGCAATGTCTGGACGTTTCCAATTTGGCAGCCGGGCTCTGCCAGAGAGAGATACAGAGTGTTGCCCGATTACGAAGCAATGCTTTAGAAGAGCGCGAATGTCTGTGTGGCAGCGAATGCAGTTCCAAGGGACAGTGAAAACCAGCTAGAGCTTTCAGTGCTGGCAGCTTTCCTGTGGGCGCAATCTCTGGACGTTTCCAATTTGGCAGCCGGGCTCTGCCAGAGAGAGATACAGAGTGTTGCCCCATTACGAAGCAAAGCTTTAGCAGAGCGCGAATGTCTGTGTGGCAGCGAATGCAGTTCCAAGGGACAGTGAAAACCAGCTGGAGCTTTCAGTGCTGGCAGCTTTCCTGTGGGCGCAATCTCTGGACGTTTCCAATTTGGCAGCCGGGCTCTGCCAGAGAGAGATACAGAGTGTTGCCCCATTACGAAGCAATGCTTTAGCAGAGCGCGAATGTCTGTGTGGCAGCGAATGCAGTTCCAAGGGACAGTGAAAACCAGCTAGAGCTTTCAGTGCTGGCAGCTTTCCTGTGGGTGCAATCTGTGGACGTTTCCAATTTGGCAGCCGGGCTCTGCCAGAGAGATATACAGAGTGTTGCCCAATTACCAAGTTAAGCTTTAGCAGAGCGCGAATGTCTGTGTGGCAGCGAATGCAGTTCCAAGGGACAGTGAAAACCAGCTAGAGCTTTCAGTGCTGGCAGCTTTCCTGTGGGCGCAATCTCTGGACGTTTCCAATTTGGCAGCCGGGCTCTGCCAGAGAGAGATACAGAGTGTTGCCCCATTACGAAGCAATGCTTTAGCAGAGCGCGAATGTCTGTGTGGCAGCGAATGCAGTTCCAAGGGACAGTGAAAACCAGCTAGAGCTTTCAGTGCTGGCAGCTTTCCTGTGGGCGCAATCTCTGGACGTTTCCAATTTGGCAGCCGGGCTCTGCCAGAGAGAGATACAGAGTGTTGCCCCATTACGAAGCAATGCTTTAGCAGAGCGCGAATGTCTGTGTGGCAGCGAATGCAGTTCCAAGGGACAGTGAAAACCAGCTAGAGCTTTCAGTGCTGGCAGCTTTCCTGTGGGCGCAATCTCTGGACGTTTCCAATTTGGCAGCCGGGCTCTGCCAGAGAGAGATACAGAGTGTTGCCCCATTACGAAGCAAAGCTTTAGCAGAGCGCGAATGTCTGTGTGGCAGCGAATGCAGTTCCAAGGGACAGTGAAAACCAGCTAGAGCTTTCAGTGCTGGCAGCTTTCCTGTGGGCACAATCTCTTGACGTTTCCAATTTGGCAGCCGGGCTCTGCCAGAGAGAGATACAGAGTGTTGCCCCATTACGAAGCAATGCTTTAGCAGAGCGCGAATGTCTGTGTGGCAGCGAATGCAGTTCCAAGGGACAGTGAAAACCAGCTAGAGCTTTCAGTGCTGGCAGCTTTCCTGTGGGCGCAATCTCTGGACGTTTCCAATTTGGCAGCCGGGCTCTGCCAGAGAGAGATACAGAGTGTTGCCCCATTAGGAAGCAATGCTTTAGCAGAGCGCGAATGTCTGTGTGGCAGCGAATGCAGTTCCAAGGGACAGTGAAAACCAGCTAGAGCTTTCAGTGCTGGCAGCTTTCCTGTGGGCGCAATCTCTGGATGTTTCCAATTTGGCAGCCGGGCTCTGCCAGAGAGAGATACAGAGTGTTGCCCCATTACGAAGCAATGCTTTAGCAGAGCGCGAATGTCTGTGTGGCAGCGAATGCAGTTCCAAGGGACAGTGAAAACCAGCTAGAGCTTTCAGTGCTGGCAGCTTTCCTGTGGGCGCAATGTCTGGACGTTTCCAATTTGGCAGCCGGGCTCTGCCAGAGAGAGATACAGAGTGTTGCCCCATTACGAAGCAATGCTTTAGCAGAGCACGAATGTCTGTGTGGCAGCGAATGCAATTCCAAGGGACAGTGAAAACCAGCTAGAGCTTTCAGTGCTGGCAGCTTTCCTGTGGGCGCAATGTCTGGACGTTTCCAATTTGCCAGCCGGGCTCTGCCAGAGAGAGGTACAGAGTGTTGCCCCATTACGAAGCAATGCTTTAGCAGAGCGCGAATGTCTGTGTGGCAGCGAATGCAGTTCCAAGGGACAGTGAAAACCAGCTAGAGCTTTCAGTGCTGGCAGCTTTCCTGTGGGCGCAATGTCTGGACGTTTCCAATTTGGCAGCCGGGCTCTGCCAGAGAGAGATACAGAGTGTTGCCCCATTAGGAAGCAATGCTTTAGCAGAGCGCGAATGTCTGTGTGGCAGCGAATGCAGTTCCAAGGGACAGTGAAAACCAGCTAGAGCTTTCAGTGCTGGCAGCTTTCCTGTGGGCGCAATGTCTGGACGTTTCCAATTTGGCAGCCGGGCTCTGCCAGAGAGAGATACAGAGTGTTGCCCCATTACGAAGCAATGCTTTAGCAGAGCGCGAATGTCTGTGTGGCAGCGAATGCAGTTCCAAGGGACAGTGAAAACCAGCTAGAGCTTTCAGTGCTGGCAGCTTTCCTGTGGGCGCAATCTCTGGACGTTTCCAATTTGGCAGCCGGGCTCTGCCAGAGAGAGATACAGAGTGTTGCCCCATTACGAAGCAATGCTTTAGCAGAGCGCGAATGTCTGTGTGGCAGCGAATGCAGTTCCAAGGGACAGTGAAAACCAGCTAGAGCTTTCAGTGCTGGCAGCTTTCCTGTGGGCGCAATGTCTGGACGTTTCCAATTTGGCAGCCGGGCTCTGCCAGAGAGAGATACAGAGTGTTGCCCCATTACGAAGCAATGCTTTAGCAGAGCGCGAATGTCTGTGTGGCAGCGAATGCAGTTCCAAGGGACAGTGAAAACCAGCTAGAGCTTTCAGTGCTGGCAGCTTTCCTGTGGGCGCAATCTCTGGACGTTTCCAATTTGGCAGCCGGGCTCTGCCAGAGAGAGATACAGAGTGTTGCCCCATTACGAAGCAATGCTTTAGCAGAGCGCGAATGTCTGTGTGGCAGCGAATGCAGTTCCAAGGGACAGTGAAAACCAGCTAGAGCTTTCAGTGCTGGCAGCTTTCCTGTGGGCGCAATCTCTGGACGTTTCCAATTTGGCAGCCGGGCTCTGCCAGAGAGAGATACAGAGTGTTGCCCCATTACGAAGCAATGCTTTAGCAGAGCGCGAATGTCTGTGTGGCAGCGAATGCAGTTCCAAGGGACAGTGAAAACCAGCTAGAGCTTTCAGTGCTGGCAGCTTTGCTGTGGGCGCAATGTCTGGACGTTTCCAATTTGGCAGCCGGGCTCTGCCAGAGAGAGATACAGAGTGTTGCCCAATTACCAAGTTAAGCTTTAGCAGAGCGCGAATGTCTGTGTGGCAGCGAATGCAGTTCCAAGGGACAGTGAAAACCAGCTAGAGCTTTCAGTGCTGGCAGCTTTCCTGTGGGCGCAATGTCTGGACGTTTCCAATTTGGCAGCCGGGCTCTGCCAGAGAGAGATACAGAGTGTTGCCCCATTAGGAAGCAATGCTTTAGCAGAGCGCGAATGTCTGTGTGGCAGCGAATGCAGTTCCAAGGGACAGTGAAAACCAGCTAGAGCTTTCAGTGCTGGCAGCTTTCCTGTGGGCGCAATCTCTGGACGTTTCCAATTTGGCAGCCGGGCTCTGCCAGAGAGAGATACAGAGTGTTGCCCCATTACGAAGCAAAGCTTTAGCAGAGCGCGAATGTCTGTGTGGCAGCGAATGCAGTTCCAAGGGACAGTGAAAACCAGCTAGAGCTTTCAGTGCTGGCAGCTTTCCTGTGGGCGCAATGTCTGGACGTTTCCAATTTGGCAGCCGGGCTCTGCCAGAGAGAGATACAGAGTGTTGCCCCATTACGAAGCAATGCTTTAGCAGAGCGCGAATGTCTGTGTGGCAGCGAATGCAGTTCCAAGGGACAGTGAAAACCAGCTAGAGCTTTCAGTGCTGGCAGCTTTCCTGTGGGCGCAATCTCTGGACGTTTCCAATTTGGCAGCCGGGCTCTGCCAGAGAGAGATACAGAGTGTTGCCCCATTACGAAGCAAAGCTTTAGCAGAGCGCGAATGTCTGTGTGGCAGCGAATGCAGTTCCAAGGGACAGTGAAAACCAGCTGGAGCTTTCAGTGCTGGCAGCTTTCCTGTGGGCGCAATCTCTGGACGTTTCCAATTTGGCAGCCGGGCTCTGCCAGAGAGAGATACAGAGTGTTGCCCCATTACGAAGCAATGCTTTAGCAGAGCGCGAATGTCTGTGTGGCAGCGAATGCAGTTCCAAGGGACAGTGAAAACCAGCTAGAGCTTTCAGTGCTGGCAGCTTTCCTGTGGGCGCAATCTCTGGACGTTTCCAATTTGGCAGCCGGGCTCTGCCAGAGAGATATACAGAGTGTTGCCCAATTACCAAGTTAAGCTTTAGCAGAGCGCGAATGTCTGTGTGGCAGCGAATGCAGTTCCAAGGGACAGTGAAAACCAGCTAGAGCTTTCAGTGCTGGCAGCTTTCCTGTGGGCGCAATCTCTGGACGTTTCCAATTTGGCAGCCGGGCTCTGCCAGAGAGAGATACAGAGTGTTGCCCCATTACGAAGCAATGCTTTAGCAGAGCGCGAATGTCTGTGTGGCAGCGAATGCAGTTCCAAGGGACAGTGAAAACCAGCTAGAGCTTTCAGTGCTGGCAGCTTTCCTGTGGGCGCAATCTCTGGACGTTTCCAATTTGGCAGCCGGGCTCTGCCAGAGAGAGATACAGAGTGTTGCCCCATTACGAAGCAATGCTTTAGCAGAGCGCGAATGTCTGTGTGGCAGCGAATGCAGTTCCAAGGGACAGTGAAAACCAGCTAGAGCTTTCAGTGCTGGCAGCTTTCCTGTGGGCGCAATCTCTGGACGTTTCCAATTTGGCAGCCGGGCTCTGCCAGAGAGAGATACAGAGTGTTGCCCCATTACGAAGCAATTCTTTAGCAGAGCGCGAATGTCTGTGTGGCAGCGAATGCAGTTCCAAGGGACAGTGAAAACCAGCTAGAGCTTTCAGTGCTGGCAGCTTTCCTGTGGGCACAATCTCTTGACGTTTCCAATTTGGCAGCCGGGCTCTGCCAGAGAGAGATACAGAGTGTTGCCCCATTACGAAGCAATGCTTTAGCAGAGCGCGAATGTCTGTGTGGCAGCGAATGCAGTTCCAAGGGACAGTGAAAACCAGCTAGAGCTTTCAGTGCTGGCAGCTTTCCTGTGGGCGCAATCTCTGGACGTTTCCAATTTGGCAGCCGGGCTCTGCCAGATAGAGATACAGAGTGTTGCCCCATTACGAAGCAATGCTTTAGCAGAGCGCGAATGTCTGTGTGGCAGCGAATGCAGTTCCAAGGGACAGTGAAAACCAGCTAGAGCTTTCAGTGCTGGCAGCTTTCCTGTGGGCGCAATCTCTGGATGTTTCCAATTTGGCAGCCGGGCTCTGCCAGAGAGAGATACAGAGTGTTGCCCCATTAGGAAGCAATGCTTTAGCAGAGCGCGAATGTCTGTGTGGCAGCGAATGCAGTTCCAAGGGACAGTGAAAACCAGCTAGAGCTTTCAGTGCTGGCAGCTTTCCTGTGGGCGCAATGTCTGGACGTTTCCAATTTGGCAGCCGGGCTCTGCCAGAGAGAGATACAGAGTGTTGCCCCATTACGAAGCAATGCTTTAGCAGAGCGCGAATGTCTGTGTGGCAGCGAATGCAGTTCCAAGGGACAGTGAAAACCAGCTAGAGCTTTCAGTGCTGGCAGCTTTCCTGTGGGCGCAATGTCTGGACGTTTCCAATTTGGCAGCCGGGCTCTGCCAGAGAGAGATACAGAGTGTTGCCCCATTACGAAGCAATGCTTTAGCAGAGCGCGAATGTCTGTGTGGCAGCGAATGCAGTTCCAAGGGACAGTGAAAACCAGCTAGAGCTTTCAGTGCTGGCAGCTTTCCTGTGGGCGCAATGTCTGGACGTTTCCAATTTGGCAGCCGGGCTCTGCCAGAGAGAGATACAGAGTGTTGCCCCATTACGAAGCAAAGCTTTAGCAGAGCGCGAATGTCTGTGTGGCAGCGAATGCAGTTCCAAGGGACAGTGAAAACCAGCTAGAGCTTTCAGTGCTGGCAGCTTTCCTGTGGGCGCAATCTCTGGACGTTTCCAATTTGGCAGCCGGGCTCTGCCAGAGAGAGATACAGAGTGTTGCCCCATTACGAAGCAATGCTTTAGCAGAGCGCGAATGTCTGTGTGGCAGCGAATGCAGTTCCAAGGGACAGTGAAAACCAGCTAGAGCTTTCAGTGCTGGCAGCTTTCCTGTGGGCGCAATCTCTGGACGTTTCCAATTTGGCAGCCGGGCTCTGCCAGAGAGAGATACAGAGTGTTGCCCCATTACGAAGCAAAGCTTTAGCAGAGCGCGAATGTCTGTGTGGCAGCGAATGCAGTTCCAAGGGACAGTGAAAACCAGCTAGAGCTTTCAGTGCTGGCAGCTTTCCTGTGGGCGCAATCTCTGGACGTTTCCAATTTGGCAGCCGGGCTCTGCCAGAGAGAGATACAGAGTGTTGCCCCATTAGGAAGCAGTGCTTTAGCAGAGCGCGAATGTCTGTGTGGCAGCGAATGCAGTTCCAAGGGACAGTGAAAACCAGCTAGAGCTTTCAGTGCTGGCAGCTTTCCTGTGGGCGCAATCTCTGGACGTTTCCAATTTGGCAGCCGGGCTCTGCCAGAGAGAGATACAGAGTGTTGCCCCATTACGAAGCAATGCTTTAGCAGAGCGTGAATGTCTGTGTGGCAGCGAATGCAGTTCCAAGGGACAGTGAAAACCAGCTAGAGCTTTCAGTGCTGGCAGCTTTCCTGTGGGCGCAATCTCTGGACGTTTCCAATTTGGCAGCCGGGCTCTGCCAGAGAGAGATACAGAGTGTTGCCCCATTACGAAGCAATGCTTTAGCAGAGCGCGAATGTCTGTGTGGCAGCGAATGCAGTTCCAAGGGACAGTGAAAACCAGCTAGAGCTTTCAGTGCTGGCAGCTTTCCTGTGGGCGCAATGTCTGGACGTTTCCAATTTGGCAGCCGGGCTCTGCCAGAGAGAGATACAGAGTGTTGCCCCATTACGAAGCAATGCTTTAGCAGAGCGCGAATGTCTGTGTGGCAGCGAATGCAGTTCCAAGGGACAGTGAAAACCAGCTAGAGCTTTCAGTGCTGGCAGCTTTCCTGTGGGCGCAATCTCTGGACGTTTCCAATTTGGCAGCCGGGCTCTGCCAGAGAGAGATACAGAGTGTTGCCCCATTACGAAGCAATGCTTTAGCAGAGCGTGAATGTCTGTGTGGCAGCGAATGCAGTTCCAAGGGACAGTGAAAACCAGCTAGAGCTTTCAGTGCTGGCAGCTTTCCTGTGGGCGCAATCTCTGGACGTTTCCAATTTGGCAGCCGGGCTCTGCCAGAGAGAGATACAGAGTGTTGCCCCATTACGAAGCAAAGCTTTAGCAGAGCGCGAATGTCTGTGTGGCAGCGAATGCAGTTCCAAGGGACAGTGAAAACCAGCTAGAGCTTTCAGTGCTGGCAGCTTTCCTGTGGGCGCAATCTCTGGACGTTTCCAATTTGGCAGCCGGGCTCTGCCAGAGAGAGATACAGAGTGTTGCCCCATTACGAAGCAATGCTTTAGCAGAGCGCGAATGTCTGTGTGGCAGCGAATGCAGTTCCAAGGGACAGTGAAAACCAGCTAGAGCTTTCAGTGCTGGCAGCTTTCCTGTGGGCGCAATCTCTGGACGTTTCCAATTTGGCAGCCGGGCTCTGCCAGAGAGAGATACAGAGTGTTGCCCCATTACGAAGCAATGCTTTAGCAGAGCGCGAATGTCTGTGTGGCAGCGAATGCAGTTCCAAGGGACAGTGAAAACCAGCTAGAGCTTTCAGTGCTGGCAGCTTTCCTGTGGGCGCAATGTCTGGACGTTTCCAATTTGGCAGCCGGGCTCTGCCAGAGAGAGATACAGAGTGTTGCCCCATTACGAAGCAATGCTTTAGCAGAGCGCGAATGTCTGTGTGGCAGCGAATGCAGTTCCAAGGGACAGTGAAAACCAGCTAGAGCTTTCAGTGCTGGCAGCTTTCCTGTGGGCGCAATCTCTGGACGTTTCCAATTTGGCAGCCGGGCTCTGCCAGAGAGAGATACAGAGTGTTGCCCCATTACGAAGCAATGCTTTAGCAGAGCGCGAATGTCTGTGTGGCAGCGAATGCAGTTCCAAGGGACAGTGAAAACCAGCTAGAGCTTTCAGTGCTGGCAGCTTTCCTGTGGGCGCAATCTCTGGACGTTTCCAATTTGGCAGCCGGGCTCTGCCAGAGAGAGATACAGAGTGTTGCCCCATTACGAAGCAATGCTTTAGCAGAGCGCGAATGTCTGTGTGGCAGCGAATGCAGTTCCAAGGGACAGTGAAAACCAGCTAGAGCTTTCAGTGCTGGCAGCTTTCCTGTGGGCACAATCTCTTGACGTTTCCAATTTGGCAGCCGGGCTCTGCCAGAGAGAGATACAGAGTGTTGCCCCATTACGAAGCAATGCTTTAGCAGAGCGCGAATGTCTGTGTGGCAGCGAATGCAGTTCCAAGGGACAGTGAAAACCAGCTAGAGCTTTCAGTGCTGGCAGCTTTCCTGTGGGCGCAATCTCTGGACGTTTCCAATTTGGCAGCCGGGCTCTGCCAGAGAGAGATACAGAGTGTTGCCCCATTACGAAGCAAAGCTTTAGCAGAGCGTGAATGTCTGTGTGGCAGCGAATGCAGTTCCAAGGGACAGTGAAAACCAGCTAGAGCTTTCAGTGCTGGCAGCTTTCCTGTGGGCGCAATCTCTGGACGTTTCCAATTTGGCAGCCGGGCTCTGCCAGAGAGAGATACAGAGTGTTGCCCCATTACGAAGCAATGCTTTAGCAGAGCGCGAATGTCTGTGTGGCAGCGAATGCAGTTCCAAGGGACAGTGAAAACCAGCTAGAGCTTTCAGTGCTGGCAGCTTTCCTGTGGGCGCAATCTCTGGACGTTTCCAATTTGGCAGCCGGGCTCTGCCAGAGAGAGATACAGAGTGTTGCCCCATTACGAAGCAATGCTTTAGCAGAGCGCGAATGTCTGTGTGGCAGCGAATGCAGTTCCAAGGGACAGTGAAAACCAGCTAGAGCTTTCAGTGCTGGCAGCTTTCCTGTGGGCGCAATGTCTGGACGTTTCCAATTTGGCAGCCGGGCTCTGCCAGAGAGAGATACAGAGTGTTGCCCCATTACGAAGCAATGCTTTAGCAGAGCGCGAATGTCTGTGTGGCAGCGAATGCAGTTCCAAGGGACAGTGAAAACCAGCTAGAGCTTTCAGTGCTGACAGCTTTCCTGTGGGCGCAATGTCTGGACGTTTCCAATTTGGCAGCCGGGCTCTGCCAGAGAGAGATACAGAGTGTTGCCCAATTACCAAGTTAAGCTTTAGCAGAGCGCGAATGTCTGTGTGGCAGCGAATGCAGTTCCAAGGGACAGTGAAAACCAGCTGGAGCTTTCAGTGCTGGCAGCTTTCCTGTGGGCGCAATGTCTGGACGTTTCCAATTTGGCAGCCGGGCTCTGCCAGAGAGAGATACAGAGTGTTGCCCCATTACGAAGCAATGCTTTAGCAGAGCGCGAATGTCTGTGTGGCAGCGAATGCAGTTCCAAGGGACAGTGAAAACCAGCTAGAGCTTTCAGTGCTGGCAGCTTTCCTGTGGGCGCAATGTCTGGACGTTTCCAATTTGGCAGCCGGGCTCTGCCAGAGAGAGATACAGAGTGTTGCCCAATTACCAAGTTAAGCTTTAGCAGAGCGCGAATGTCTGTGTGGCAGCGAATGCAGTTCCAAGGGACAGTGAAAACCAGCTAGAGCTTTCAGTGCTGGCAGCTTTCCTGTGGGCGCAATGTCTGGACGTTTCCAATTTGGCAGCCGGGCTCTGCCAGAGAGAGATACAGAGTGTTGCCCCATTACGAAGCAATGCTTTAGCAGAGCGCGAATGTCTGTGTGGCAGCGAATGCAGTTCCAAGGGACAGTGAAAACCAGCTAGAGCTTTCAGTGCTGGCAGCTTTCCTGTGGGCGCAATGTCTGGACGTTTCCAATTTGGCAGCCGGGCTCTGCCAGAGAGAGATACAGAGTGTTGCCCCATTACGAAGCAATGCTTTAGCAGAGCGCGAATGTCTGTGTGGCAGCGAATGCAGTTCCAAGGGACAGTGAAAACCAGCTAGAGCTTTCAGTGCTGGCAGCTTTCCTGTGGGCGCAATCTCTGGACGTTTCCAATTTGGCAGCCGGGCTCTGCCAGAGAGAGATACAGAGTGTTGCCCAATTACCAAGTTAAGCTTTAGCAGAGCGCGAATGTCTGTGTGGCAGCGAATGCAGTTCCAAGGGACAGTGAAAACCAGCTAGAGCTTTCAGTGCTGGCAGCTTTGCTGTGGGCGCAATCTCTGGACGTTTCCAATTTGGCAGCCGGGCTCTGCCAGAGAGAGATACAGAGTGTTGCCCCATTACGAAGCAATGCTTTAGCAGAGCGCGAATGTCTGTGTGGCAGCGAATGCAGTTCCAAGGGACAGTGAAAACCAGCTAGAGCTTTCAGTGCTGGCAGCTTTCCTGTGGGCGCAATGTCTGGACGTTTCCAATTTGGCAGCCGGGCTCTGCCAGAGAGAGATACAGAGTGTTGCCCCATTACGAAGCAATGCTTTAGCAGAGCGCGAATGTCTGTGTGGCAGCGAATGCAGTTCCAAGGGACAGTGAAAACCAGCTAGAGCTTTCAGTGCTGGCAGCTTTCCTGTGGGCGCAATCTCTGGACGTTTCCAATTTGGCAGCCGGGCTCTGCCAGAGAGATATACAGAGTGTTGCCCCATTACGAAGCAAAGCTTTAGCAGAGCGTGAATGTCTGTGTGGCAGCGAATGCAGTTCCAAGGGACAGTGAAAACCAGCTAGAGCTTTCAGTGCTGGCAGCTTTCCTGTGGGCGCAATCTCTGGACGTTTCCAATTTGGCAGCCGGGCTCTGCCAGAGAGAGATACAGAGTGTTGCCCCATTACGAAGCAATGCTTTAGCAGAGCGCGAATGTCTGTGTGGCAGCGAATGCAGTTCCAAGGGACAGTGAAAACCAGCTAGAGCTTTCAGTGCTGGCAGCTTTCCTGTGGGCGCAATCTCTGGACGTTTCCAATTTGGCAGCCGGGCTCTGCCAGAGAGAGATACAGAGTGTTGCCCCATTACGAAGCAATGCTTTAGCAGAGCGCGAATGTCTGTGTGGCAGCGAATGCAGTTCCAAGGGACAGTGAAAACCAGCTAGAGCTTTCAGTGCTGGCAGCTTTCCTGTGGGTGCAATCTGTGGACGTTTCCAATTTGGCAGCCGGGCTCTGCCAGAGAGATATACAGAATGTTGCCCAATTACCAAGTTAAGCTTTAGCAGAGCGCGAATGTCTGTGTGGCAGCGAATGCAGTTCCAAGGGACAGTGAAAACCAGCTAGAGCTTTCAGTGCTGGCAGCTTTCCTGTGGGCGCAATCTCTGGACGTTTCCAATTTGGCAGCCGGGCTCTGCCAGAGAGAGATACAGAGTGTTGCCCCATTACGAAGCAAAGCTTTAGCAGAGCGCGAATGTCTGTGTGGCAGCGAATGCAGTTCCAAGGGACAGTGAAAACCAGCTAGAGCTTTCAGTGCTGGCAGCTTTCCTGTGGGCGCAATCTCTGGACGTTTCCAATTTGGCAGCCGGGCTCTGCCAGAGAGAGATACAGAGTGTTGCCCAATTACCAAGTTAAGCTTTAGCAGAGCGCGAATGTCTGTGTGGCAGCGAATGCAGTTCCAAGGGACAGTGAATACCAGCTAGAGCTTTCAGTGCTGGCAGCTTTCCAGTGGGCGCAATCTCTGGACGTTTCCAATTTGGCAGCCGGGCTCTGCCAGAGAGAGATACAGAGTGTTGCCCCATTACGAAGCAATGCTTTAGCAGAGCACGAATGTCTGTGTGGCAGCGAATGCAATTCCAAGGGACAGTGAAAACCAGCTAGAGCTTTCAGTGCTGGCAGCTTTCCTGTGGGCGCAATGTCTGGACGTTTCCAATTTGCCAGCCGGGCTCTGCCAGAGAGAGGTACAGAGTGTTGCCCCATTACGAAGCAATGCTTTAGCAGAGCGCGAATGTCTGTGTGGCAGCGAATGCAGTTCCAAGGGACAGTGAAAACCAGCTAGAGCTTTCAGTGCTGGCAGCTTTCCTGTGGGCGCAATCTCTGGATGTTTCCAATTTGGCAGCCGGGCTCTGCCAGAGAGAGATACAGAGTGTTGCCCCATTAGGAAGCAATGCTTTAGCAGAGCGCGAATGTCTGTGTGGCAGCGAATGCAGTTCCAAGGGACAGTGAAAACCAGCTAGAGCTTTCAGTGCTGGCAGCTTTCCTGTGGGCGCAATGTCTGGACGTTTCCAATTTGGCAGCCGGGCTCTGCCAGAGAGAGATACAGAGTGTTGCCCCATTACGAAGCAAAGATTTAGCAGAGCGCGAATGTCTGTGTGGCAGCGAATGCAGTTCCAAGGGACAGTGAAAACCAGCTAGAGCTTTCAGTGCTGGCAGCTTTCCTGTGGGCGCAATGTCTGGACGTTTCCAATTTGGCAGCCGGGCTCTGCCAGAGAGAGATACAGAGTGTTGCCCCATTACGAAGCAATGCTTTAGCAGAGCGCGAATGTCTGTGTGGCAGCGAATGCAGTTCCAAGGGACAGTGAAAACCAGCTAGAGCTTTCAGTGCTGGCAGCTTTCCTGTGGGCGCAATGTCTGGACGTTTCCAATTTGGCAGCCGGGCTCTGCCAGAGAGAGATACAGAGTGTCGCCCCATTACGAAGCAAAGCTTTAGCAGAGCGCGAATGTCTGTGTGGCAGCGAATGCAGTTCCAAGGGACAGTGAAAACCAGCTAGAGCTTTCAGTGCTGGCAGCTTTCCTGTGGGCGCAATCTCTGGACGTTTCCAATTTGGCAGCCGGGCTCTGCCAGAGAGAGATACAGAGTGTTGCCCCATTAGGAAGCAATGCTTTAGCAGAGCGCGAATGTCTGTGTGGCAGCGAATGCAGTTCCAAGGGACAGTGAAAACCAGCTAGAGCTTTCAGTGCTGGCAGCTTTCCTGTGGGCGCAATGTCTGGACGTTTCCAATTTGGCAGCCGGGCTCTGCCAGAGAGAGATACAGAGTGTTGCCCCATTACGAAGCAATGCTTTAGCAGAGCGCGAATGTCTGTGTGGCAGCGAATGCAGTTCCAAGGGACAGTGAAAACCAGCTAGAGCTTTCAGTGCTGGCAGCTTTCCTGTGGGCGCAATCTCTGGACGTTTCCAATTTGGCAGCCGGGCTCTGCCAGAGAGAGATACAGAGTGTTGCCCCATTACGAAGCAATGCTTTAGCAGAGCGCGAATGTCTGTGTGGCAGCGAATGCAGTTCCAAGGGACAGTGAAAACCAGCTAGAGCTTTCAGTGCTGGCAGCTTTCCTGTGGGCGCAATCTCTGGACGTTTCCAATTTGGCAGCCGGGCTCTGCCAGAGAGAGATACAGAGTGTTGCCCCATTACGAAGCAATGCTTTAGCAGAGCGCGAATGTCTGTGTGGCAGCGAATGCAGTTCCAAGGGACAGTGAAAACCAGCTAGAGCTTTCAGTGCTGGCAGCTTTCCTGTGGGCGCAATCTCTGGACGTTTCCAATTTGGCAGCCGGGCTCTGCCAGAGAGAGATACAGAGTGTTGCCCCATTACGAAGCAATGCTTTAGCAGAGCGCGAATGTCTGTGTGGCAGCGAATGCAGTTCCAAGGGACAGTGAAAACCAGCTAGAGCTTTCAGTGCTGGCAGCTTTGCTGTGGGCGCAATGTCTGGACGTTTCCAATTTGGCAGCCGGGCTCTGCCAGAGAGAGATACAGAGTGTTGCCCAATTACCAAGTTAAGCTTTAGCAGAGCGCGAATGTCTGTGTGGCAGCGAATGCAGTTCCAAGGGACAGTGAAAACCAGCTAGAGCTTTCAGTGCTGGCAGCTTTCCTGTGGGCGCAATCTCTGGACGTTTCCAATTTGGCAGCCGGGCTCTGCCAGAGAGAGATACAGAGTGTTGCCCCATTAGGAAGCAATGCTTTAGCAGAGCGCGAATGTCTGTGTGGCAGCGAATGCAGTTCCAAGGGACAGTGAAAACCAGCTAGAGCTTTCAGTGCTGGCAGCTTTCCTGTGGGCGCAATCTCTGGACGTTTCCAATTTGGCAGCCGGGCTCTGCCAGAGAGAGATACAGAGTGTTGCCCCATTACGAAGCAAAGCTTTAGCAGAGCGCGAATGTCTGTGTGGCAGCGAATGCAGTTCCAAGGGACAGTGAAAACCAGCTAGAGCTTTCAGTGCTGGCAGCTTTCCTGTGGGCGCAATGTCTGGACGTTTCCAATTTGGCAGCCGGGCTCTGCCAGAGAGAGATACAGAGTGTTGCCCCATTACGAAGCAATGCTTTAGCAGAGCGCGAATGTCTGTGTGGCAGCGAATGCAGTTCCAAGGGACAGTGAAAACCAGCTAGAGCTTTCAGTGCTGGCAGCTTTCCTGTGGGCGCAATCTCTGGACGTTTCCAATTTGGCAGCCGGGCTCTGCCAGAGAGATATACAGAGTGTTGCCCAATTACCAAGTTAAGCTTTAGCAGAGCGCGAATGTCTGTGTGGCAGCGAATGCAGTTCCAAGGGACAGTGAAAACCAGCTAGAGCTTTCAGTGCTGGCAGCTTTCCTGTGGGCGCAATCTCTGGACGTTTCCAATTTGGCAGCCGGGCTCTGCCAGAGAGAGATACAGAGTGTTGCCCCATTACGAAGCAATGCTTTAGCAGAGCGCGAATGTCTGTGTGGCAGCGAATGCAGTTCCAAGGGACAGTGAAAACCAGCTAGAGCTTTCAGTGCTGGCAGCTTTCCTGTGGGCGCAATGTCTGGACGTTTCCAATTTGCCAGCCGGGCTCTGCCAGAGAGAGGTACAGAGTGTTGCCCCATTACGAAGCAATGCTTTAGCAGAGCGCGAATGTCTGTGTGGCAGCGAATGCAGTTCCAAGGGACAGTGAAAACCAGCTAGAGCTTTCAGTGCTGGCAGCTTTCCTGTGGGCGCAATCTCTGGATGTTTCCAATTTGGCAGCCGGGCTCTGCCAGAGAGAGATACAGAGTGTTGCCCCATTAGGAAGCAATGCTTTAGCAGAGCGCGAATGTCTGTGTGGCAGCGAATGCAGTTCCAAGGGACAGTGAAAACCAGCTAGAGCTTTCAGTGCTGGCAGCTTTCCTGTGGGCGCAATGTCTGGACGTTTCCAATTTGGCAGCCGGGCTCTGCCAGAGAGAGATACAGAGTGTTGCCCCATTACGAAGCAAAGATTTAGCAGAGCGCGAATGTCTGTGTGGCAGCGAATGCAGTTCCAAGGGACAGTGAAAACCAGCTAGAGCTTTCAGTGCTGGCAGCTTTCCTGTGGGCGCAATGTCTGGACGTTTCCAATTTGGCAGCCGGGCTCTGCCAGAGAGAGATACAGAGTGTTGCCCCATTACGAAGCAATGCTTTAGCAGAGCGCGAATGTCTGTGTGGCAGCGAATGCAGTTCCAAGGGACAGTGAAAACCAGCTAGAGCTTTCAGTGCTGGCAGCTTTCCTGTGGGCGCAATGTCTGGACGTTTCCAATTTGGCAGCCGGGCTCTGCCAGAGAGAGATACAGAGTGTCGCCCCATTACGAAGCAAAGCTTTAGCAGAGCGCGAATGTCTGTGTGGCAGCGAATGCAGTTCCAAGGGACAGTGAAAACCAGCTAGAGCTTTCAGTGCTGGCAGCTTTCCTGTGGGCGCAATCTCTGGACGTTTCCAATTTGGCAGCCGGGCTCTGCCAGAGAGAGATACAGAGTGTTGCCCCATTAGGAAGCAATGCTTTAGCAGAGCGCGAATGTCTGTGTGGCAGCGAATGCAGTTCCAAGGGACAGTGAAAACCAGCTAGAGCTTTCAGTGCTGGCAGCTTTCCTGTGGGCGCAATGTCTGGACGTTTCCAATTTGGCAGCCGGGCTCTGCCAGAGAGAGATACAGAGTGTTGCCCCATTACGAAGCAATGCTTTAGCAGAGCGCGAATGTCTGTGTGGCAGCGAATGCAGTTCCAAGGGACAGTGAAAACCAGCTAGAGCTTTCAGTGCTGGCAGCTTTCCTGTGGGCGCAATCTCTGGACGTTTCCAATTTGGCAGCCGGGCTCTGCCAGAGAGAGATACAGAGTGTTGCCCCATTACGAAGCAATGCTTTAGCAGAGCGCGAATGTCTGTGTGGCAGCGAATGCAGTTCCAAGGGACAGTGAAAACCAGCTAGAGCTTTCAGTGCTGGCAGCTTTCCTGTGGGCGCAATGTCTGGACGTTTCCAATTTGGCAGCCGGGCTCTGCCAGAGAGAGATACAGAGTGTTGCCCCATTACGAAGCAATGCTTTAGCAGAGCGCGAATGTCTGTGTGGCAGCGAATGCAGTTCCAAGGGACAGTGAAAACCAGCTAGAGCTTTCAGTGCTGGCAGCTTTCCTGTGGGCGCAATCTCTGGACGTTTCCAATTTGGCAGCCGGGCTCTGCCAGAGAGAGATACAGAGTGTTGCCCCATTACGAAGCAATGCTTTAGCAGAGCGCGAATGTCTGTGTGGCAGCGAATGCAGTTCCAAGGGACAGTGAAAACCAGCTAGAGCTTTCAGTGCTGGCAGCTTTCCTGTGGGCGCAATCTCTGGACGTTTCCAATTTGGCAGCCGGGCTCTGCCAGAGAGAGATACAGAGTGTTGCCCCATTACGAAGCAATGCTTTAGCAGAGCGCGAATGTCTGTGTGGCAGCGAATGCAGTTCCAAGGGACAGTGAAAACCAGCTAGAGCTTTCAGTGCTGGCAGCTTTGCTGTGGGCGCAATGTCTGGACGTTTCCAATTTGGCAGCCGGGCTCTGCCAGAGAGAGATACAGAGTGTTGCCCAATTACCAAGTTAAGCTTTAGCAGAGCGCGAATGTCTGTGTGGCAGCGAATGCAGTTCCAAGGGACAGTGAAAACCAGCTAGAGCTTTCAGTGCTGGCAGCTTTCCTGTGGGCGCAATCTCTGGACGTTTCCAATTTGGCAGCCGGGCTCTGCCAGAGAGAGATACAGAGTGTTGCCCCATTAGGAAGCAATGCTTTAGCAGAGCGCGAATGTCTGTGTGGCAGCGAATGCAGTTCCAAGGGACAGTGAAAACCAGCTAGAGCTTTCAGTGCTGGCAGCTTTCCTGTGGGCGCAATCTCTGGACGTTTCCAATTTGGCAGCCGGGCTCTGCCAGAGAGAGATACAGAGTGTTGCCCCATTACGAAGCAAAGCTTTAGCAGAGCGCGAATGTCTGTGTGGCAGCGAATGCAGTTCCAAGGGACAGTGAAAACCAGCTAGAGCTTTCAGTGCTGGCAGCTTTCCTGTGGGCGCAATGTCTGGACGTTTCCAATTTGGCAGCCGGGCTCTGCCAGAGAGAGATACAGAGTGTTGCCCCATTACGAAGCAATGCTTTAGCAGAGCGCGAATGTCTGTGTGGCAGCGAATGCAGTTCCAAGGGACAGTGAAAACCAGCTAGAGCTTTCAGTGCTGGCAGCTTTCCTGTGGGCGCAATCTCTGGACGTTTCCAATTTGGCAGCCGGGCTCTGCCAGAGAGATATACAGAGTGTTGCCCAATTACCAAGTTAAGCTTTAGCAGAGCGCGAATGTCTGTGTGGCAGCGAATGCAGTTCCAAGGGACAGTGAAAACCAGCTAGAGCTTTCAGTGCTGGCAGCTTTCCTGTGGGCGCAATCTCTGGACGTTTCCAATTTGGCAGCCGGGCTCTGCCAGAGAGAGATACAGAGTGTTGCCCCATTACGAAGCAATGCTTTAGCAGAGCGCGAATGTCTGTGTGGCAGCGAATGCAGTTCCAAGGGACAGTGAAAACCAGCTAGAGCTTTCAGTGCTGGCAGCTTTCCTGTGGGCGCAATCTCTGGACGTTTCCAATTTGGCAGCCGGGCTCTGCCAGAGAGAGATACAGAGTGTTGCCCCATTACGAAGCAATGCTTTAGCAGAGCGCGAATGTCTGTGTGGCAGCGAATGCAGTTCCAAGGGACAGTGAAAACCAGCTAGAGCTTTCAGTGCTGGCAGCTTTCCTGTGGGCGCAATCTCTGGACGTTTCCAATTTGGCAGCCGGGCTCTGCCAGAGAGAGATACAGAGTGTTGCCCCATTACGAAGCAATTCTTTAGCAGAGCGCGAATGTCTGTGTGGCAGCGAATGCAGTTCCAAGGGACAGTGAAAACCAGCTAGAGCTTTCAGTGCTGGCAGCTTTCCTGTGGGCACAATCTCTTGACGTTTCCAATTTGGCAGCCGGGCTCTGCCAGAGAGAGATACAGAGTGTTGCCCCATTACGAAGCAATGCTTTAGCAGAGCGCGAATGTCTGTGTGGCAGCGAATGCAGTTCCAAGGGACAGTGAAAACCAGCTAGAGCTTTCAGTGCTGGCAGCTTTCCTGTGGGCGCAATCTCTGGACGTTTCCAATTTGGCAGCCGGGCTCTGCCAGAGAGAGATACAGAGTGTTGCCCCATTACGAAGCAATGCTTTAGCAGAGCGCGAATGTCTGTGTGGCAGCGAATGCAGTTCCAAGGGACAGTGAAAACCAGCTAGAGCTTTCAGTGCTGGCAGCTTTCCTGTGGGCGCAATCTCTGGATGTTTCCAATTTGGCAGCCGGGCTCTGCCAGAGAGAGATACAGAGTGTTGCCCCATTAGGAAGCAATGCTTTAGCAGAGCGCGAATGTCTGTGTGGCAGCGAATGCAGTTCCAAGGGACAGTGAAAACCAGCTAGAGCTTTCAGTGCTGGCAGCTTTCCTGTGGGCGCAATGTCTGGACGTTTCCAATTTGGCAGCCGGGCTCTGCCAGAGAGAGATACAGAGTGTTGCCCCATTACGAAGCAATGCTTTAGCAGAGCGCGAATGTCTGTGTGGCAGCGAATGCAGTTCCAAGGGACAGTGAAAACCAGCTAGAGCTTTCAGTGCTGGCAGCTTTCCTGTGGGCGCAATGTCTGGACGTTTCCAATTTGGCAGCCGGGCTCTGCCAGAGAGAGATACAGAGTGTTGCCCCATTACGAAGCAATGCTTTAGCAGAGCGCGAATGTCTGTGTGGCAGCGAATGCAGTTCCAAGGGACAGTGAAAACCAGCTAGAGCTTTCAGTGCTGGCAGCTTTCCTGTGGGCGCAATCTCTGGACGTTTCCAATTTGGCAGCCGGGCTCTGCCAGAGAGAGATACAGAGTGTTGCCCCATTACGAAGCAAAGCTTTAGCAGAGCGCGAATGTCTGTGTGGCAGCGAATGCAGTTCCAAGGGACAGTGAAAACCAGCTAGAGCTTTCAGTGCTGGCAGCTTTCCTGTGGGCGCAATGTCTGGACGTTTCCAATTTGGCAGCCGGGCTCTGCCAGAGAGAGATACAGAGTGTTGCCCCATTACGAAGCAATGCTTTAGCAGAGCGCGAATGTCTGTGTGGCAGCGAATGCAGTTCCAAGGGACAGTGAAAACCAGCTAGAGCTTTCAGTGCTGGCAGCTTTCCTGTGGGCGCAATCTCTGGACGTTTCCAATTTGGCAGCCGGGCTCTGCCAGAGAGAGATACAGAGTGTTGCCCCATTACGAAGCAATGCTTTAGCAGAGCGCGAATGTCTGTGTGGCAGCGAATGCAGTTCCAAGGGACAGTGAAAACCAGCTAGAGCTTTCAGTGCTGGCAGCTTTCCTGTGGGCGCAATCTCTGGACGTTTCCAATTTGGCAGCCGGGCTCTGCCAGAGAGAGATACAGAGTGTTGCCCCATTACGAAGCAATGCTTTAGCAGAGCGCGAATGTCTGTGTGGCAGCGAATGCAGTTCCAAGGGACAGTGAAAACCAGCTAGAGCTTTCAGTGCTGGCAGCTTTCCTGTGGGCGCAATGTCTGGACGTTTCCAATTTGGCAGCCGGGCTCTGCCAGAGAGAGATACAGAGTGTTGCCCCATTAGGAAGCAATGCTTTAGCAGAGCGCGAATGTCTGTGTGGCAGCGAATGCAGTTCCAAGGGACAGTGAAAACCAGCTAGAGCTTTCAGTGCTGGCAGCTTTCCTGTGGGCGCAATGTCTGGACGTTTCCAATTTGGCAGCCGGGCTCTGCCAGAGAGAGATACAGAGTGTTGCCCCATTACGAAGCAATGCTTTAGCAGAGCGTGAATGTCTGTGTGGCAGCGAATGCAGTTCCAAGGGACAGTGAAAACCAGCTAGAGCTTTCAGTGCTGGCAGCTTTCCTGTGGGCGCAATCTCTGGACGTTTCCAATTTGGCAGCCGGGCTCTGCCAGAGAGAGATACAGAGTGTTGCCCCATTACGAAGCAATGCTTTAGCAGAGCGCGAATGTCTGTGTGGCAGCGAATGCAGTTCCAAGGGACAGTGAAAACCAGCTAGAGCTTTCAGTGCTGGCAGCTTTCCTGTGGGCGCAATGTCTGGACGTTTCCAATTTGGCAGCCGGGCTCTGCCAGAGAGAGATACAGAGTGTTGCCCCATTACGAAGCAATGCTTTAGCAGAGCGCGAATGTCTGTGTGGCAGCGAATGCAGTTCCAAGGGACAGTGAAAACCAGCTAGAGCTTTCAGTGCTGGCAGCTTTCCTGTGGGCGCAATCTCTGGACGTTTCCAATTTGGCAGCCGGGCTCTGCCAGAGAGAGATACAGAGTGTTGCCCCATTACGAAGCAATGCTTTAGCAGAGCGTGAATGTCTGTGTGGCAGCGAATGCAGTTCCAAGGGACAGTGAAAACCAGCTAGAGCTTTCAGTGCTGGCAGCTTTCCTGTGGGCGCAATCTCTGGACGTTTCCAATTTGGCAGCCGGGCTCTGCCAGAGAGAGATACAGAGTGTTGCCCCATTACGAAGCAAAGCTTTAGCAGAGCGCGAATGTCTGTGTGGCAGCGAATGCAGTTCCAAGGGACAGTGAAAACCAGCTAGAGCTTTCAGTGCTGGCAGCTTTCCTGTGGGCGCAATCTCTGGACGTTTCCAATTTGGCAGCCGGGCTCTGCCAGAGAGAGATACAGAGTGTTGCCCCATTAGGAAGCAATGCTTTAGCAGAGCGCGAATGTCTGTGTGGCAGCGAATGCAGTTCCAAGGGACAGTGAAAACCAGCTAGAGCTTTCAGTGCTGGCAGCTTTCCTGTGGGCGCAATGTCTGGACGTTTCCAATTTGGCAGCCGGGCTCTGCCAGAGAGAGATACAGAGTGTTGCCCCATTACGAAGCAATGCTTTAGCAGAGCGCGAATGTCTGTGTGGCAGCGAATGCAGTTCCAAGGGACAGTGAAAACCAGCTAGAGCTTTCAGTGCTGGCAGCTTTCCTGTGGGCGCAATGTCTGGACGTTTCCAATTTGGCAGCCGGGCTCTGCCAGAGAGAGATACAGAGTGTTGCCCCATTACGAAGCAATGCTTTAGCAGAGCGCGAATGTCTGTGTGGCAGCGAATGCAGTTCCAAGGGACAGTGAAAACCAGCTAGAGCTTTCAGTGCTGGCAGCTTTCCTGTGGGCGCAATCTCTGGACGTTTCCAATTTGGCAGCCGGGCTCTGCCAGAGAGAGATACAGAGTGTTGCCCCATTACGAAGCAATGCTTTAGCAGAGCGCGAATGTCTGTGTGGCAGCGAATGCAGTTCCAAGGGACAGTGAAAACCAGCTAGAGCTTTCAGTGCTGGCAGCTTTCCTGTGGGCGCAATCTCTGGACGTTTCCAATTTGGCAGCCGGGCTCTGCCAGAGAGAGATACAGAGTGTTGCCCCATTACGAAGCAATGCTTTAGCAGAGCGCGAATGTCTGTGTGGCAGCGAATGCAGTTCCAAGGGACAGTGAAAACCAGCTAGAGCTTTCAGTGCTGGCAGCTTTCCTGTGGGCACAATCTCTTGACGTTTCCAATTTGGCAGCCGGGCTCTGCCAGAGAGAGATACAGAGTGTTGCCCCATTACGAAGCAATGCTTTAGCAGAGCGCGAATGTCTGTGTGGCAGCGAATGCAGTTCCAAGGGACAGTGAAAACCAGCTAGAGCTTTCAGTGCTGGCAGCTTTCCTGTGGGCGCAATCTCTGGACGTTTCCAATTTGGCAGCCGGGCTCTGCCAGAGAGATATACAGAGTGTTGCCCCATTACGAAGCAAAGCTTTAGCAGAGCGTGAATGTCTGTGTGGCAGCGAATGCAGTTCCAAGGGACAGTGAAAACCAGCTAGAGCTTTCAGTGCTGGCAGCTTTCCTGTGGGCGCAATGTCTGGACGTTTCCAATTTGGCAGCCGGGCTCTGCCAGAGAGAGATACAGAGTGTTGCCCCATTACGAAGCAATGCTTTAGCAGAGCGCGAATGTCTGTGTGGCAGCGAATGCAGTTCCAAGGGACAGTGAAAACCAGCTAGAGCTTTCAGTGCTGGCAGCTTTCCTGTGGGCGCAATCTCTGGACGTTTCCAATTTGGCAGCCGGGCTCTGCCAGAGAGAGATACAGAGTGTTGCCCCATTACGAAGCAATGCTTTAGCAGAGCGCGAATGTCTGTGTGGCAGCGAATGCAGTTCCAAGGGACAGTGAAAACCAGCTAGAGCTTTCAGTGCTGGCAGCTTTCCTGTGGGCGCAATGTCTGGACGTTTCCAATTTGGCAGCCGGGCTCTGCCAGAGAGAGATACAGAGTGTTGCCCCATTACGAAGCAATGCTTTAGCAGAGCGCGAATGTCTGTGTGGCAGCGAATGCAGTTCCAAGGGACAGTGAAAACCAGCTAGAGCTTTCAGTGCTGACAGCTTTCCTGTGGGCGCAATGTCTGGACGTTTCCAATTTGGCAGCCGGGCTCTGCCAGAGAGAGATACAGAGTGTTGCCCAATTACCAAGTTAAGCTTTAGCAGAGCGCGAATGTCTGTGTGGCAGCGAATGCAGTTCCAAGGGACAGTGAAAACCAGCTGGAGCTTTCAGTGCTGGCAGCTTTCCTGTGGGCGCAATGTCTGGACGTTTCCAATTTGGCAGCCGGGCTCTGCCAGAGAGAGATACAGAGTGTTGCCCCATTACGAAGCAATGCTTTAGCAGAGCGCGAATGTCTGTGTGGCAGCGAATGCAGTTCCAAGGGACAGTGAAAACCAGCTAGAGCTTTCAGTGCTGGCAGCTTTCCTGTGGGCGCAATGTCTGGACGTTTCCAATTTGGCAGCCGGGCTCTGCCAGAGAGAGATACAGAGTGTTGCCCAATTACCAAGTTAAGCTTTAGCAGAGCGCGAATGTCTGTGTGGCAGCGAATGCAGTTCCAAGGGACAGTGAAAACCAGCTAGAGCTTTCAGTGCTGGCAGCTTTCCTGTGGGCGCAATGTCTGGACGTTTCCAATTTGGCAGCCGGGCTCTGCCAGAGAGAGATACAGAGTGTTGCCCCATTACGAAGCAATGCTTTAGCAGAGCGCGAATGTCTGTGTGGCAGCGAATGCAGTTCCAAGGGACAGTGAAAACCAGCTAGAGCTTTCAGTGCTGGCAGCTTTCCTGTGGGCGCAATGTCTGGACGTTTCCAATTTGGCAGCCGGGCTCTGCCAGAGAGAGATACAGAGTGTTGCCCCATTACGAAGCAATGCTTTAGCAGAGCGCGAATGTCTGTGTGGCAGCGAATGCAGTTCCAAGGGACAGTGAAAACCAGCTAGAGCTTTCAGTGCTGGCAGCTTTCCTGTGGGCGCAATCTCTGGACGTTTCCAATTTGGCAGCCGGGCTCTGCCAGAGAGAGATACAGAGTGTTGCCCCATTACGAAGCAATGCTTTAGCAGAGCGCGAATGTCTGTGTGGCAGCGAATGCAGTTCCAAGGGACAGTGAAAACCAGCTAGAGCTTTCAGTGCTGGCAGCTTTCCTGTGGGCGCAATCTCTGGACGTTTCCAATTTGGCAGCCGGGCTCTGCCAGAGAGAGATACAGAGTGTTGCCCCATTACGAAGCAATGCTTTAGCAGAGCGCGAATGTCTGTGTGGCAGCGAATGCAGTTCCAAGGGACAGTGAAAACCAGCTAGAGCTTTCAGTGCTGGCAGCTTTCCTGTGGGCGCAATCTCTGGACGTTTCCAATTTGGCAGCCGGGCTCTGCCAGAGAGAGATACAGAGTGTTGCCCCATTACGAAGCAATGCTTTAGCAGAGCGCGAATGTCTGTGTGGCAGCGAATGCAGTTCCAAGGGACAGTGAAAACCAGCTAGAGCTTTCAGTGCTGGCAGCTTTCCTGTGGGCGCAATCTCTGGACGTTTCCAATTTGGCAGCCGGGCTCTGCCAGAGAGAGATACAGAGTGTTGCCCCATTACGAAGCAATGCTTTAGCAGAGCGCGAATGTCTGTGTGGCAGCGAATGCAGTTCCAAGGGACAGTGAAAACCAGCTAGAGCTTTCAGTGCTGGCAGCTTTCCTGTGGGCGCAATCTCTGGACGTTTCCAATTTGGCAGCCGGGCTCTGCCAGAGAGAGATAGAGAGTGTTGCCCAATTACCAAGTTAAGCTTTAGCAGAGCGCGAATGTCTGTGTGGCAGCGAATGCAGTTCCAAGGGACAGTGAAAACCAGCTAGAGCTTTCAGTGCTGGCAGCTTTCCTGTGGGCGCAATCTCTGGACGTTTCCAATTTGGCAGCCGGGCTCTGCCAGAGAGAGATACAGAGTGTTGCCCCATTAGGAAGCAATGCTTTAGCAGAGCGCGAATGTCTGTGTGGCAGCGAATGCAGTTCCAAGGGACAGTGAAAACCAGCTAGAGCTTTCAGTGCTGGCAGCTTTCCTGTGGGCGCAATGTCTGGACGTTTCCAATTTGGCAGCCGGGCTCTGCCAGAGAGAGATACAGAGTGTTGCCCCATTACGAAGCAAAGCTTTAGCAGAGCGCGAATGTCTGTGTGGCAGCGAATGCAGTTCCAAGGGACAGTGAAAACCAGCTAGAGCTTTCAGTGCTGGCAGCTTTCCTGTGGGCGCAATGTCTGGACGTTTCCAATTTGGCAGCCGGGCTCTGCCAGAGAGAGATACAGAGTGTTGCCCCATTACGAAGCAATGCTTTAGCAGAGCGCGAATGTCTGTGTGGCAGCGAATGCAGTTCCAAGGGACAGTGAAAACCAGCTAGAGCTTTCAGTGCTGGCAGCTTTCCTGTGGGCGCAATCTCTGGACGTTTCCAATTTGGCAGCCGGGCTCTGCCAGAGAGAGATACAGAGTGTTGCCCCATTACGAAGCAAAGCTTTAGCAGAGCGCGAATGTCTGTGTGGCAGCGAATGCAGTTCCAAGGGACAGTGAAAACCAGCTGGAGCTTTCAGTGCTGGCAGCTTTCCTGTGGGCGCAATCTCTGGACGTTTCCAATTTGGCAGCCGGGCTCTGCCAGAGAGAGATACAGAGTGTTGCCCCATTACGAAGCAATGCTTTAGCAGAGCGCGAATGTCTGTGTGGCAGCGAATGCAGTTCCAAGGGACAGTGAAAACCAGCTAGAGCTTTCAGTGCTGGCAGCTTTCCTGTGGGCGCAATCTCTGGACGTTTCCAATTTGGCAGCCGGGCTCTGCCAGAGAGATATACAGAGTGTTGCCCAATTACCAAGTTAAGCTTTAGCAGAGCGCGAATGTCTGTGTGGCAGCGAATGCAGTTCCAAGGGACAGTGAAAACCAGCTAGAGCTTTCAGTGCTGGCAGCTTTCCTGTGGGCGCAATCTCTGGACGTTTCCAATTTGGCAGCCGGGCTCTGCCAGAGAGAGATACAGAGTGTTGCCCCATTACGAAGCAATGCTTTAGCAGAGCGCGAATGTCTGTGTGGCAGCGAATGCAGTTCCAAGGGACAGTGAAAACCAGCTAGAGCTTTCAGTGCTGGCAGCTTTCCTGTGGGCGCAATCTCTGGACGTTTCCAATTTGGCAGCCGGGCTCTGCCAGAGAGAGATACAGAGTGTTGCCCCATTACGAAGCAATGCTTTAGCAGAGCGCGAATGTCTGTGTGGCAGCGAATGCAGTTCCAAGGGACAGTGAAAACCAGCTAGAGCTTTCAGTGCTGGCAGCTTTCCTGTGGGCGCAATCTCTGGACGTTTCCAATTTGGCAGCCGGGCTCTGCCAGAGAGAGATACAGAGTGTTGCCCCATTACGAAGCAATGCTTTAGCAGAGCGCGAATGTCTGTGTGGCAGCGAATGCAGTTCCAAGGGACAGTGAAAACCAGCTAGAGCTTTCAGTGCTGGCAGCTTTCCTGTGGGCACAATCTCTTGACGTTTCCAATTTGGCAGCCGGGCTCTGCCAGAGAGAGATACAGAGTGTTGCCCCATTAGGAAGCAATGCTTTAGCAGAGCGCGAATGTCTGTGTGGCAGCGAATGCAGTTCCAAGGGACAGTGAAAACCAGCTAGAGCTTTCAGTGCTGGCAGCTTTCCTGTGGGCGCAATGTCTGGACGTTTCCAATTTGGCAGCCGGGCTCTGCCAGAGAGAGATACAGAGTGTTGCCCCATTACGAAGCAATGCTTTAGCAGAGCGCGAATGTCTGTGTGGCAGCGAATGCAGTTCCAAGGGACAGTGAAAACCAGCTAGAGCTTTCAGTGCTGGCAGCTTTCCTGTGGGCGCAATCTCTGGACGTTTCCAATTTGGCAGCCGGGCTCTGCCAGAGAGAGATACAGAGTGTTGCCCCATTACGAAGCAAAGCTTTAGCAGAGCGCGAATGTCTGTGTGGCAGCGAATGCAGTTCCAAGGGACAGTGAAAACCAGCTAGAGCTTTCAGTGCTGGCAGCTTTCCTGTGGGCGCAATCTCTGGACGTTTCCAATTTGGCAGCCGGGCTCTGCCAGAGAGAGATACAGAGTGTTGCCCCATTACGAAGCAATGCTTTAGCAGAGCGCGAATGTCTGTGTGGCAGCGAATGCAGTTCCAAGGGACAGTGAAAACCAGCTAGAGCTTTCAGTGCTGGCAGCTTTCCTGTGGGCGCAATCTCTGGACGTTTCCAATTTGGCAGCCGGGCTCTGCCAGAGAGAGATACAGAGTGTTGCCCCATTACGAAGCAATGCTTTAGCAGAGCGCGAATGTCTGTGTGGCAGCGAATGCAGTTCCAAGGGACAGTGAAAACCAGCTAGAGCTTTCAGTGCTGGCAGCTTTCCTGTGGGCGCAATCTCTGGACGTTTCCAATTTGGCAGCCGGGCTCTGCCAGAGAGAGATACAGAGTGTTGCCCCATTACGAAGCAAAGCTTTAGCAGAGCGCGAATGTCTGTGTGGCAGCGAATGCAGTTCCAAGGGACAGTGAAAACCAGCTAGAGCTTTCAGTGCTGGCAGCTTTCCTGTGGGCGCAATCTCTGGACGTTTCCAATTTGGCAGCCGGGCTCTGCCAGAGAGAGATACAGAGTGTTGCCCCATTAGGAAGCAATGCTTTAGCAGAGCGCGAATGTCTGTGTGGCAGCGAATGCAGTTCCAAGGGACAGTGAAAACCAGCTAGAGCTTTCAGTGCTGGCAGCTTTCCTGTGGGCGCAATGTCTGGACGTTTCCAATTTGGCAGCCGGGCTCTGCCAGAGAGAGATACAGAGTGTTGCCCCATTACGAAGCAATGCTTTAGCAGAGCGTGAATGTCTGTGTGGCAGCGAATGCAGTTCCAAGGGACAGTGAAAACCAGCTAGAGCTTTCAGTGCTGGCAGCTTTCCTGTGGGCGCAATCTCTGGACGTTTCCAATTTGGCAGCCGGGCTCTGCCAGAGAGAGATACAGAGTGTTGCCCCATTACGAAGCAATGCTTTAGCAGAGCGTGAATGTCTGTGTGGCAGCGAATGCAGTTCCAAGGGACAGTGAAAACCAGCTAGAGCTTTCAGTGCTGGCAGCTTTCCTGTGGGCGCAATGTCTGGACGTTTCCAATTTGGCAGCCGGGCTCTGCCAGAGAGAGATACAGAGTGTTGCCCCATTACGAAGCAATGCTTTAGCAGAGCGCGAATGTCTGTGTGGCAGCGAATGCAGTTCCAAGGGACAGTGAAAACCAGCTAGAGCTTTCAGTGCTGGCAGCTTTCCTGTGGGCGCAATGTCTGGACGTTTCCAATTTGGCAGCCGGGCTCTGCCAGAGAGAGATACAGAGTGTTGCCCCATTACGAAGCAATGCTTTAGCAGAGCGCGAATGTCTGTGTGGCAGCGAATGCAGTTCCAAGGGACAGTGAAAACCAGCTAGAGCTTTCAGTGCTGGCAGCTTTCCTGTGGGCGCAATGTCTGGACGTTTCCAATTTGGCAGCCGGGCTCTGCCAGAGAGAGATACAGAGTGTTGCCCCATTACGAAGCAATGCTTTAGCAGAGCGCGAATGTCTCTGTGGCAGCGAATGCAGTTCCAAGGGACAGTGAAAACCAGCTAGAGCTTTCAGTGCTGGCAGCTTTCCTGTGGGCGCAATCTCTGGACGTTTCCAATTTGGCAGCCGGGCTCTGCCAGAGAGAGATACAGAGTGTTGACCCATTACCAAGCAATGCTTTAGCAGAGCGCGAATGTCTGTGTGGCAGCGAATGCAGTTCCAAGGGACAGTGAAAACCAGCTAGAGCTTTCAGTGCTGGCAGCTTTCCTGTGGGCGCAATCTCTGGACGTTTCCAATTTGGCAGCCGGGCTCTGCCAGAGAGAGATACAGAGTGTTGCCCCATTACGAAGCAAAGCTTTAGCAGAGCGCGAATGTCTGTGTGGCAGCGAATGCAGTTCCAAGGGACAGTGAAAACCAGCTAGAGCTTTCAGTGCTGGCAGCTTTCCTGTGGGCGCAATCTCTGGACGTTTCCAATTTGGCAGCCGGGCTCTGCCAGAGAGAGATACAGAGTGTTGCCCCATTAGGAAGCAATGCTTTAGCAGAGCGCGAATGTCTGTGTGGCAGCGAATGCAGTTCCAAGGGACAGTGAAAACCAGCTAGAGCTTTCAGTGCTGGCAGCTTTCCTGTGGGCGCAATGTCTGGACGTTTCCAATTTGGCAGCCGGGCTCTGCCAGAGAGAGATACAGAGTGTTGCCCCATTACGAAGCAATGCTTTAGCAGAGCGCGAATGTCTGTGTGGCAGCGAATGCAGTTCCAAGGGACAGTGAAAACCAGCTAGAGCTTTCAGTGCTGGCAGCTTTCCTGTGGGCGCAATGTCTGGACGTTTCCAATTTGGCAGCCGGGCTCTGCCAGAGAGAGATACAGAGTGTTGCCCCATTACGAAGCAATGCTTTAGCAGAGCGCGAATGTCTGTGTGGCAGCGAATGCAGTTCCAAGGGACAGTGAAAACCAGCTAGAGCTTTCAGTGCTGGCAGCTTTCCTGTGGGCGCAATCTGTGGACGTTTCCAATTTGGCAGCCGGGCTCTGCCAGAGAGAGATACAGAGTGTTGACCCATTACCAAGCAATGCTTTAGCAGAGCGCGAATGTCTGTGTGGCAGCGAATGCAGTTCCAAGGGACAGTGAAAACCAGCTAGAGCTTTCAGTGCTGGCAGCTTTCCTGTGGGCGCAATCTCTGGACGTTTCCAATTTGGCAGCCGGGCTCTGCCAGAGAGAGATACAGAGTGTTGCCCCATTACGAAGCAATGCTTTAGCAGAGCGCGAATGTCTGTGTGGCAGCGAATGCAGTTCCAAGGGACAGTGAAAACCAGCTAGAGCTTTCAGTGCTGGCAGCTTTCCTGTGGGCACAATCTCTTGACGTTTCCAATTTGGCAGCCGGGCTCTGCCAGAGAGAGATACAGAGTGTTGCCCCATTACGAAGCAATGCTTTAGCAGAGCGCGAATGTCTGTGTGGCAGCGAATGCAGTTCCAAGGGACAGTGAAAACCAGCTAGAGCTTTCAGTGCTGGCAGCTTTCCTGTGGGCGCAATCTCTGGACGTTTCCAATTTGGCAGCCGGGCTCTGCCAGAGAGAGATACAGAGTGTTGCCCCATTACGAAGCAATGCTTTAGCAGAGCGCGAATGTCTGTGTGGCAGCGAATGCAGTTCCAAGGGACAGTGAAAACCAGCTAGAGCTTTCAGTGCTGGCAGCTTTCCTGTGGGCGCAATGTCTGGACGTTTCCAATTTGGCAGCCGGGCTCTGCCAGAGAGAGATACAGAGTGTTGCCCCATTACGAAGCAATGCTTTAGCAGAGCGCGAATGTCTGTGTGGCAGCGAATGCAGTTCCAAGGGACAGTGAAAACCAGCTAGAGCTTTCAGTGCTGGCAGCTTTCCTGTGGGCGCAATGTCTGGACGTTTCCAATTTGGCAGCCGGGCTCTGCCAGAGAGAGATACAGAGTGTTGCCCCATTAGGAAGCAATGCTTTAGCAGAGCGCGAATGTCTGTGTGGCAGCGAATGCAGTTCCAAGGGACAGTGAAAACCAGCTAGAGCTTTCAGTGCTGGCAGCTTTCCTGTGGGCGCAATCTCTGGACGTTTCCAATTTGGCAGCCGGGCTCTGCCAGAGAGAGATACAGAGTGTTGCCCCATTACGAAGCAATGCTTTAGCAGAGCGCGAATGTCTGTGTGGCAGCGAATGCAGTTCCAAGGGACAGTGAAAACCAGCTAGAGCTTTCAGTGCTGGCAGCTTTCCTGTGGGCGCAATCTGTGGACGTTTCCAATTTGGCAGCCGGGCTCTGCCAGAGAGAGATACAGAGTGTTGCCCCATTACGAAGCAATGCTTTAGCAGAGCGCGAATGTCTGTGTGGCAGCGAATGCAGTTCCAAGGGACAGTGAAAACCAGCTAGAGCTTTCAGTGCTGGCAGCTTTCCTGTGGGCGCAATCTCTGGACGTTTCCAATTTGGCAGCCGGGCTCTGCCAGAGAGAGATACAGAGTGTTGCCCCATTAGGAAGCAATGCTTTAGCAGAGCGCGAATGTCTGTGTGGCAGCGAATGCAGTTCCAAGGGACAGTGAAAACCAGCTAGAGCTTTCAGTGCTGGCAGCTTTCCTGTGGGCGCAATGTCTGGACGTTTCCAATTTGGCAGCCGGGCTCTGCCAGAGAGAGATACAGAGTGTTGCCCCATTACGAAGCAATGCTTTAGCAGAGCGTGAATGTCTGTGTGGCAGCGAATGCAGTTCCAAGGGACAGTGAAAACCAGCTAGAGCTTTCAGTGCTGGCAGCTTTCCTGTGGGTGCAATCTCTGGACGTTTCCAATTTGGCAGCCGGGCTCTGCCAGAGAGAGATACAGAGTGTTGCCCCATTACGAAGCAATGCTTTAGCAGAGCGTGAATGTCTGTGTGGCAGCGAATGCAGTTCCAAGGGACAGTGAAAACCAGCTAGAGCTTTCAGTGCTGGCAGCTTTCCTGTGGGCGCAATGTCTGGACGTTTCCAATTTGGCAGCCGGGCTCTGCCAGAGAGAGATACAGAGTGTTGCCCCATTACGAAGCAATGCTTTAGCAGAGCGCAAATGTCTGTGTGGCAGCGAATGCAGTTCCAAGGGACAGTGAAAACCAGCTAGAGCTTTCAGTGCTGGCAGCTTTCCTGTGGGCGCAATCTCTGGACGTTTCCAATTTGGCAGCCGGGCTCTGCCAGAGAGAGATACAGAGTGTTGCCCCATTACGAAGCAATGCTTTAGCAGAGCGTGAATGTCTGTGTGGCAGCGAATGCAGTTCCAAGGGACAGTGAAAACCAGCTAGAGCTTTCAGTGCTGGCAGCTTTCCTGTGGGCGCAATCTCTGGACGTTTCCAATTTGGCAGCCGGGCTCTGCCAGAGAGAGATACAGAGTGTTGCCCCATTAGGAAGCAATGCTTTAGCAGAGCGCGAATGTCTGTGTGGCAGCGAATGCAGTTCCAAGGGACAGTGAAAACCAGCTAGAGCTTTCAGTGCTGGCAGCTTTCCTGTGGGCGCAATGTCTGGACGTTTCCAATTTGGCAGCCGGGCTCTGCCAGAGAGAGATACAGAGTGTTGCCCCATTACGAAGCAATGCTTTAGCAGAGCGCGAATGTCTGTGTGGCAGCGAATGCAGTTCCAAGGGACAGTGAAAACCAGCTAGAGCTTTCAGTGCTGGCAGCTTTCCTGTGGGCGCAATGTCTGGACGTTTCCAATTTGGCAGCCGGGCTCTGCCAGAGAGAGATACAGAGTGTTGCCCCATTACGAAGCAATGCTTTAGCAGAGCGCGAATGTCTGTGTGGCAGCGAATGCAGTTCCAAGGGACAGTGAAAACCAGCTAGAGCTTTCAGTGCTGGCAGCTTTCCTGTGGGCGCAATCTCTGGACGTTTCCAATTTGGCAGCCGGGCTCTGCCAGAGAGAGATACAGAGTGTTGACCCATTACCAAGCAATGCTTTAGCAGAGCGCGAATGTCTGTGTGGCAGCGAATGCAGTTCCAAGGGACAGTGAAAACCAGCTAGAGCTTTCAGTGCTGGCAGCTTTCCTGTGGGCGCAATCTCTGGACGTTTCCAATTTGGCAGCCGGGCTCTGCCAGAGAGAGATACCGAGTGTTGCCCCATTACGAAGCAAAGCTTTAGCAGAGCGCGAATGTCTGTGTGGCAGCGAATGCAGTTCCAAGGGACAGTGAAAACCAGCTAGAGCTTTCAGTGCTGGCAGCTTTCCTGTGGGCGCAATCTCTGGACGTTTCCAATTTGGCAGCCGGGCTCTGCCAGAGAGAGATACAGAGTGTTGCCCCATTAGGAAGCAATGCTTTAGCAGAGCGCGAATGTCTGTGTGGCAGCGAATGCAGTTCCAAGGGACAGTGAAAACCAGCTAGAGCTTTCAGTGCTGGCAGCTTTCCTGTGGGCGCAATGTCTGGACGTTTCCAATTTGGCAGCCGGGCTCTGCCAGAGAGAGATACAGAGTGTTGCCCCATTACGAAGCAATGCTTTAGCAGAGCGCGAATGTCTGTGTGGCAGCGAATGCAGTTCCAAGGGACAGTGAAAACCAGCTAGAGCTTTCAGTGCTGGCAGCTTTCCTGTGGGCGCAATGTCTGGACGTTTCCAATTTGGCAGCCGGGCTCTGCCAGAGAGAGATACAGAGTGTTGCCCCATTACGAAGCAATGCTTTAGCAGAGCGCGAATGTCTGTGTGGCAGCGAATGCAGTTCCAAGGGACAGTGAAAACCAGCTAGAGCTTTCAGTGCTGGCAGCTTTCCTGTGGGCGCAATCTCTGGACGTTTCCAATTTGGCAGCCGGGCTCTGCCAGAGAGAGATACAGAGTGTTGACCCATTACCAAGCAATGCTTTAGCAGAGCGCGAATGTCTGTGTGGCAGCGAATGCAGTTCCAAGGGACAGTGAAAACCAGCTAGAGCTTTCAGTGCTGGCAGCTTTCCTGTGGGCGCAATCTCTGGACGTTTCCAATTTGGCAGCCGGGCTCTGCCAGAGAGAGATACAGAGTGTTGCCCCATTACGAAGCAATGCTTTAGCAGAGCGCGAATGTCTGTGTGGCAGCGAATGCAGTTCCAAGGGACAGTGAAAACCAGCTAGAGCTTTCAGTGCTGGCAGCTTTCCTGTGGGCACAATCTCTTGACGTTTCCAATTTGGCAGCCGGGCTCTGCCAGAGAGAGATACAGAGTGTTGCCCCATTACGAAGCAATGCTTTAGCAGAGCGCGAATGTCTGTGTGGCAGCGAATGCAGTTCCAAGGGACAGTGAAAACCAGCTAGAGCTTTCAGTGCTGGCAGCTTTCCTGTGGGCGCAATCTCTGGACGTTTCCAATTTGGCAGCCGGGCTCTGCCAGAGAGAGATACAGAGTGTTGCCCCATTACGAAGCAATGCTTTAGCAGAGCGCGAATGTCTGTGTGGCAGCGAATGCAGTTCCAAGGGACAGTGAAAACCAGCTAGAGCTTTCAGTGCTGGCAGCTTTCCTGTGGGCGCAATGTCTGGACGTTTCCAATTTGGCAGCCGGGCTCTGCCAGAGAGAGATACAGAGTGTTGCCCCATTACGAAGCAATGCTTTAGCAGAGCGCGAATGTCTGTGTGGCAGCGAATGCAGTTCCAAGGGACAGTGAAAACCAGCTAGAGCTTTCAGTGCTGGCAGCTTTCCTGTGGGCGCAATGTCTGGACGTTTCCAATTTGGCAGCCGGGCTCTGCCAGAGAGAGATACAGAGTGTTGCCCCATTACGAAGCAATGCTTTAGCAGAGCGCGAATGTCTGTGTGGCAGCGAATGCAGTTCCAAGGGACAGTGAAAACCAGCTAGAGCTTTCAGTGCTGGCAGCTTTCCTGTGGGCGCAATGTCTGGACGTTTCCAATTTGGCAGCCGGGCTCTGCCAGAGAGAGATACAGAGTGTTGCCCCATTACGAAGCAATGCTTTAGCAGAGCGCGAATGTCTGTGTGGCAGCGAATGCAGTTCCAAGGGACAGTGAAAACCAGCTAGAGCTTTCAGTGCTGGCAGCTTTCCTGTGGGCGCAATCTCTGGACGTTTCCAATTTGGCAGCCGGGCTCTGCCAGAGAGAGATACAGAGTGTTGCCCAATTACCAAGTTACGCTTTAGCAGAGCGCGAATGTCTGTGTGGCAGCGAATGCAGTTCCAAGGGACAGTGAAAACCAGCTAGAGCTTTCAGTGCTGGCAGCTTTCCTGTGGGCGCAATGTCTGGACGTTTCCAATTTGGCAGCCGGGCTCTGCCAGAGAGAGATACAGAGTGTTGCCCCATTACGAAGCAATGCTTTAGCAGAGCGCGAATGTCTGTGTGGCAGCGAATGCAGTTCCAAGGGACAGTGAAAACCAGCTAGAGCTTTCAGTGCTGGCAGCTTTCCTGTGGGCGCAATCTCTGGACGTTTCCAATTTGGCAGCCGGGCTCTGCCAGAGAGAGATACAGAGTGTTGCCCAATTACCAAGTTAAGCTTTAGCAGAGCGCGAATGTCTGTGTGGCAGCGAATGCAGTTCCAAGGGACAGTGAAAACCAGCTAGAGCTTTCAGTGCTGGCAGCTTTCCTGTGGGCGCAATGTCTGGACGTTTCCAATTTGGCAGCCGGGCTCTGCCAGAGAGAGATACAGAGTGTTGCCCCATTACGAAGCAATGCTTTAGCAGAGCGCGAATGTCTGTGTGGCAGCGAATGCAGTTCCAAGGGACAGTGAAAACCAGCTAGAGCTTTCAGTGCTGGCAGCTTTCCTGTGGGCGCAATCTCTGGACGTTTCCAATTTGGCAGCCGGGCTCTGCCAGAGAGAGATACAGAGTGTTGCCCCATTACGAAGCAATGCTTTAGCAGAGCGCGAATGTCTGTGTGGCAGCGAATGCAGTTCCAAGGGACAGTGAAAACCAGCTAGAGCTTTCAGTGCTGGCAGCTTTCCTGTGGGCGCAATCTCTGGACGTTTCCAATTTGGCAGCCGGGCTCTGCCAGAGAGAGATACAGAGTGTTGCCCCATTACGAAGCAATGCTTTAGCAGAGCGCGAATGTCTGTGTGGCAGCGAATGCAGTTCCAAGGGACAGTGAAAACCAGCTAGAGCTTTCAGTGCTGGCAGCTTTCCTGTGGGCGCAATGTCTGGACGTTTCCAATTTGGCAGCCGGGCTCTGCCAGAGAGAGATACAGAGTGTTGCCCAATTACCAAGTTAAGCTTTAGCAGAGCGCGAATGTCTGTGTGGCAGCGAATGCAGTTCCAAGGGACAGTGAAAACCAGCTAGAGCTTTCAGTGCTGGCAGCTTTCCTGTGGGCGCAATGTCTGGACGTTTCCAATTTGGCAGCCGGGCTCTGCCAGAGAGAGATACAGAGTGTTGCCCCATTACGAAGCAATGCTTTAGCAGAGCGCGAATGTCTGTGTGGCAGCGAATGCAGTTCCAAGGGACAGTGAAAACCAGCTAGAGCTTTCAGTGCTGGCAGCTTTCCTGTGGGCGCAATCTCTGGACGTTTCCAATTTGGCAGCCGGGCTCTGCCAGAGAGAGATACAGAGTGTTGCCCCATTACGAAGCAATGCTTTAGCAGAGCGCGAATGTCTGTGTGGCAGCGAATGCAGTTCCAAGGGACAGTGAAAACCAGCTAGAGCTTTCAGTGCTGGCAGCTTTCCTGTGGGCGCAATGTCTGGACGTTTCCAATTTGGCAGCCGGGCTCTGCCAGAGAGAGATACAGAGTGTTGCCCAATTACCAAGTTAAGCTTTAGCAGAGCGCGAATGTCTGTGTGGCAGCGAATGCAGTTCCAAGGGACAGTGAAAACCAGCTAGAGCTTTCAGTGCTGGCAGCTTTCCTGTGGGCGCAATATCTGGACGTTTCCAATTTGGCAGCCGGGCTCTGCCAGAGAGAGATACAGAGTGTTGCCCCATTAGGAAGCAATGCTTTAGCAGAGCGCGAATGTCTGTGTGGCAGCGAATGCAGTTCCAAGGGACAGTGAAAACCAGCTAGAGCTTTCAGTGCTGGCAGCTTTCCTGTGGGCGCAATGTCTGGACGTTTCCAATTTGGCAGCCGGGCTCTGCCAGAGAGAGATACAGAGTGTTGCCCAATTACCAAGTTAAGCTTTAGCAGAGCGCGAATGTCTGTGTGGCAGCGAATGCAGTTCCAAGGGACAGTGAAAACCAGCTAGAGCTTTCAGTGCTGGCAGCTTTCCTGTGGGCGCAATGTCTGGACCTTTCCAATTTGGCAGCCGGGCTCTGCCAGAGAGAGATACAGAGTGTTGCCCCATTACGAAGCAATGCTTTAGCAGAGCGCGAATGTCTGTGTGGCAGCGAATGCAGTTCCAAGGGACAGTGAAAACCAGCTAGAGCTTTCAGTGCTGGCAGCTTTCCTGTGGGCGCAATGTCTGGACGTTTCCAATTTGGCTGCCGGGCTCTGCCAGAGAGAGATACAGAGTGTTGCCCCATTATGAAGCAATGCTTTAGCAGAGCGCGAATGTCTGTGTGGCAGCGAATGCAGTTCCAAGGGACAGTGAAAACCAGCTAGAGCTTTCAGTGCTGGCAGCTTTCCTGTGGGTGCAATCTGTGGACGTTTCCAAATTGGCAGCCGGGCTCTGCCAGAGAGATATACAGAGTGTTGCCCAATTACCAAGTTAAGCTTTAGCAGAGCGCGAATGTCTGTGTGGCAGCGAATGCAGTTCCAAGGGACAGTGAAAACCAGCTAGAGCTTTCAGTGCTGGCAGCTTTCCTGTGGGCGCAATGTCTGGACGTTTCCAATTTGGCAGCCGGGCTCTGCCAGAGAGAGATACAGAGTGTTGCCCCATTACGAAGCAATGCTTTAGCAGAGCGCGAATGTCTGTGTGGCAGCGAATGCAGTTCCAAGGGACAGTGAAAACCAGCTAGAGCTTTCAGTGCTGGCAGCTTTCCTGTGGGCGCAATCTCTGGACGTTTCCAATTTGGCAGCCGGGCTCTGCCAGAGAGAGATACAGAGTGTTGCCCCATTACGAAGCAATGCTTTAGCAGAGCGCGAATGTCTGTGTGGCAGCGAATGCAGTTCCAAGGGACAGTGAAAACCAGCTAGAGCTTTCAGTGCTGGCAGCTTTCCTGTGGGCGCAATCTCTGGACGTTTCCAATTTGGCAGCCGGGCTCTGCCAGAGAGAGATACAGAGTGTTGCCCCATTACGAAGCAATGCTTTAGCAGAGCGCGAATGTCTGTGTGGCAGCGAATGCAGTTCCAAGGGACAGTGAAAACCAGCTAGAGCTTTCAGTGCTGGCAGCTTTCCTGTGGGCGCAATATCTGGACGTTTCCAATTTGGCAGCCGGGCTCTGCCAGAGAGAGATACAGAGTGTTGCCCCATTACGAAGCAATGCTTTAGCAGAGCGCGAATGTCTGTGTGGCAGCGAATGCAGTTCCAAGGGACAGTGAAAACCAGCTAGAGCTTTCAGTGCTGGCAGCTTTCCTGTGGGCGCAATGTCTGGACGTTTCCAATTTGGCAGCCGGGCTCTGCCAGAGAGAGATACAGAGTGTTGCCCCATTACGAAGCAATGCTTTAGCAGAGCGCGAATGTCTGTGTGGCAGCGAATGCAGTTCCAAGGGACAGTGAAAACCAGCTAGAGCTTTCAGTGCTGGCAGCTTTCCTGTGGGCGCAATCTCTGGACGTTTCCAATTTGGCAGCCGGGCTCTGCCAGAGAGAGATACAGAGTGTTGCCCCATTACGAAGCAATGCTTTAGCAGAGCGCGAATGTCTGTGTGGCAGCGAATGCAGTTCCAAGGGACAGTGAAAACCAGCTAGAGCTTTCAGTGCTGGCAGCTTTCCTGTGGGCGCAATGTCTGGACCTTTCCAATTTGGCAGCCGGGCTCTGCCAGAGAGAGATACAGAGTGTTGCCCCATTACGAAGCAATGCTTTAGCAGAGCGCGAATGTCTGTGTGGCAGCGAATGCAGTTCCAAGGGACAGTGAAAACCAGCTAGAGCTTTCAGTGCTGGCAGCTTTCCTGTGGGCGCAATCTCTGGACGTTTCCAATTTGGCTGCCGGGCTCTGCCAGAGAGAGATACAGAGTGTTGCCCCATTATGAAGCAATGCTTTAGCAGAGCGCGAATGTCTGTGTGGCAGCGAATGCAGTTCCAAGGGACAGTGAAAACCAGCTAGAGCTTTCAGTGCTGGCAGCTTTCCTGTGGGTGCAATCTGTGGACGTTTCCAATTTGGCAGCCGGGCTCTGCCAGAGAGATATACAGAGTGTTGCCCAATTACCAAGTTAAGCTTTAGCAGAGCGCGAATGTCTGTGTGGCAGCGAATGCAGTTCCAAGGGACAGTGAAAACCAGCTAGAGCTTTCAGTGCTGGCAGCTTTCCTGTGGGCGCAATGTCTGGACGTTTCCAATTTGGCAGCCGGGCTCTGCCAGAGAGAGATACAGAGTGTTGCCCCATTACGAAGCAATGCTTTAGCAGAACGCGAATGTCTGTGTGGCAGCGAATGCAGTTCCAAGGGACAGTGAAAACCAGCTAGAGCTTTCAGTGCTGGCAGCTTTCCTGTGGGCGCAATCTCTGGACGTTTCCAATTTGGCAGCCGGGCTCTGCCAGAGAGAGATACAGAGTGTTGCCCCATTACGAAGCAATGCTTTAGCAGAGCGCGAATGTCTGTGTGGCAGCGAATGCAGTTCCAAGGGACAGTGAAAACCAGCTAGAGCTTTCAGTGCTGGCAGCTTTCCTGTGGGCGCAATCTCTGGACGTTTCCAATTTGGCAGCCGGGCTCTGCCAGAGAGAGATACAGAGTGTTGCCCCATTAGGAAGCAATGCTTTAGCAGAGCGCGAATGTCTGTGTGGCAGCGAATGCAGTTCCAAGGGACAGTGAAAACCAGCTAGAGCTTTCAGTGCTGGCAGCTTTCCTGTGGGCGCAATCTCTGGACGTTTCCAATTTGGCAGCCGGGCTCTGCCAGAGAGAGATAGAGAGTGTTGCCCAATTACCAAGTTAAGCTTTAGCAGAGCGCGAATGTCTGTGTGGCAGCGAATGCAGTTCCAAGGGACAGTGAAAACCAGCTAGAGCTTTCAGTGCTGGCAGCTTTCCTGTGGGCGCAATCTCTGGACGTTTCCAATTTGGCAGCCGGGCTCTGCCAGAGAGAGATACAGAGTGTTGCCCCATTACGAAGCAATGCTTTAGCAGAGCGCGAATGTCTGTGTGGCAGCGAATGCAGTTCCAAGGGACAGTGAAAACCAGCTAGAGCTTTCAGTGCTGGCAGCTTTCCTGTGGGCGCAATCTCTGGACGTTTCCAATTTGGCAGCCGGGCTCTGCCAGAGAGAGATACAGAGTGTTGCCCCATTAGGAAGCAATGCTTTAGCAGAGCGCGAATGTCTGTGTGGCAGCGAATGCAGTTCCAAGGGACAGTGAAAACCAGCTAGAGCTTTCAGTGCTGGCAGCTTTCCTGTGGGCGCAATCTCTGGACGTTTCCAATTTGGCAGCCGGGCTCTGCCAGAGAGAGATACAGAGTGTTGCCCCATTACGAAGCAATTCTTTAGCAGAGCGCGAATGTCTGTGTGGCAGCGAATGCAGTTCCAAGGGACAGTGAAAACCAGCTAGAGCTTTCAGTGCTGGCAGCTTTCCTGTGGGCGCAATCTCTGGACGTTTCCAATTTGGCAGCCGGGCTCTGCCAGAGAGAGATAGAGAGTGTTGCCCAATTACCAAGTTAAGCTTTAGCAGAGCGCGAATGTCTGTGTGGCAGCGAATGCAGTTCCAAGGGACAGTGAAAACCAGCTAGAGCTTTCAGTGCTGGCAGCTTTCCTGTGGGCGCAATCTCTGGACGTTTCCAATTTGGCAGCCGGGCTCTGCCAGAGAGAGATACAGAGTGTTGCCCCATTTGAAGCAATGCTTTAGCAGAGCGCGAATGTCTGTGTGGCAGCGAATGCAGTTCCAAGGGACAGTGAAAACCAGCTAGAGCTTTCAGTGCTGGCAGCTTTCCTGTGGGCGCAATGTCTGGACGTTTCCAATTTGGCAGCCGGGCTCTGCCAGAGAGAGATACAGAGTGTTGCCCCATTAGGAAGCAATGCTTTAGCAGAGCGTGAATGTCTGTGTGGCAGCGAATGCAGTTCCAAGGGACAGTGAAAACCAGCTAGAGCTTTCAGTGCTGGCAGCTTTCCTGTGGGCGCAATCTCTGGACGTTTCCAATTTGGCAGCCGGGCTCTGCCAGAGAGAGATACAGAGTGTTGCCCCATTACGAAGCAATGCTTTAGCAGAGCGCGAATGTCTGTGTGGCAGCGAATGCAGTTCCAAGGGACAGTGAAAACCAGCTAGAGCTTTCAGTGCTGGCAGCTTTCCTGTGGGCGCAATCTCTGGACGTTTCCAATTTGGCAGCCGGGCTCTGCCAGAGAGAGATACAGAGTGTTGCCCCATTACGAAGCAATGCTTTAGCAGAGCGCGAATGTCTGTGTGGCAGCGAATGCAGTTCCAAGGGACAGTGAAAACCAGCTAGAGCTTTCAGTGCTGGCAGCTTTCCTGTGGGCGCAATCTCTGGACGTTTCCAATTTGGCAGCCGGGCTCTGCCAGAGAGAGATACAGAGTGTTGCCCCATTACGAAGCAATGCTTTAGCAGAGCGCGAATGTCTGTGTGGCAGCGAATGCAGTTCCAAGGGACAGTGAAAACCAGCTAGAGCTTTCAGTGCTGGCAGCTTTCCTGTGGGCGCAATCTCTGGACGTTTCCAATTTGGCAGCCGGGCTCTGCCAGAGAGAGATACAGAGTGTTGCCCCATTACGAAGCAATGCTTTAGCAGAGCGCGAATGTCTGTGTGGCAGCGAATGCAGTTCCAAGGGACAGTGAAAACCAGCTAGAGCTTTCAGTGCTGGCAGCTTTCCTGTGGGCGCAATCTCTGGACGTTTCCAATTTGGCAGCCGGGCTCTGCCAGAGAGAGATACAGAGTGTTGCCCCATTACGAAGCAATTCTTTAGCAGAGCGCGAATGTCTGTGTGGCAGCGAATGCAGTTCCAAGGGACAGTGAAAACCAGCTAGAGCTTTCAGTGCTGGCAGCTTTCCTGTGGGCGCAATCTCTGGACGTTTCCAATTTGGCAGCCGGGCTCTGCCAGAGAGAGATAGAGAGTGTTGCCCAATTACCAAGTTAAGCTTTAGCAGAGCGCGAATGTCTGTGTGGCAGCGAATGCAGTTCCAAGGGACAGTGAAAACCAGCTAGAGCTTTCAGTGCTGGCAGCTTTCCTGTGGGCGCAATCTCTGGACGTTTCCAATTTGGCAGCCGGGCTCTGCCAGAGAGAGATACAGAGTGTTGCCCCATTACGAAGCAATGCTTTAGCAGAGCGCGAATGTCTGTGTGGCAGCGAATGCAGTTCCAAGGGACAGTGAAAACCAGCTAGAGCTTTCAGTGCTGGCAGCTTTCCTGTGGGCGCAATGTCTGGACGTTTCCAATTTGGCAGCCGGGCTCTGCCAGAGAGAGATACAGAGTGTTGCCCCATTAGGAAGCAATGCTTTAGCAGAGCGTGAATGTCTGTGTGGCAGCGAATGCAGTTCCAAGGGACAGTGAAAACCAGCTAGAGCTTTCAGTGCTGGCAGCTTTCCTGTGGGCGCAATCTCTGGACGTTTCCAATTTGGCAGCCGGGCTCTGCCAGAGAGAGATACAGAGTGTTGCCCCATTACGAAGCAATGCTTTAGCAGAGCGCGAATGTCTGTGTGGCAGCGAATGCAGTTCCAAGGGACAGTGAAAACCAGCTAGAGCTTTCAGTGCTGGCAGCTTTCCTGTGGGTGCAATCTGTGGACGTTTCCAATTTGGCAGCCGGGCTCTGCCAGAGAGATATACAGAGTGTTGCCCAATTACCAAGTTAAGCTTTAGCAGAGCGCGAATGTCTGTGTGGCAGCGAATGCAGTTCCAAGGGACAGTGAAAACCAGCTAGAGCTTTCAGTGCTGGCAGCTTTCCTGTGGGCGCAATCTCTGGACGTTTCCAATTTGGCAGCCGGGCTCTGCCAGAGAGAGATACAGAGTGTTGCCCCATTACGAAGCAAAGCTTTAGCAGAGCGCGAATGTCTGTGTGGCAGCGAATGCAGTTCCAAGGGACAGTGAAAACCAGCTAGAGCTTTCAGTGCTGGCAGCTTTCCTGTGGGCGCAATCTCTGGACGTTTCCAATTTGGCAGCCGGGCTCTGCCAGAGAGAGATACAGAGTGTTGCCCCATTACGAAGCAATGCTTTAGCAGAGCGCGAATGTCTGTGTGGCAGCGAATGCAATTCCAAGGGACAGTGAAAACCAGCTAGAGCTTTCAGTGCTGGCAGCTTTCCTGTGGGCGCAATCTCTGGACGTTTCCAATTTGGCAGCCGGGCTCTGCCAGAGAGAGATACAGAGTGTTGCCCCATTACGAAGCAGTGCTTTAGCAGAGCGCGAATGTCTGTGTGGCAGCGAATGCAGTTCCAAGGGACAGTGAAAACCAGCTAGAGCTTTCAGTGCTGGCAGCTTTCCTGTGGGCGCAATGTCTGGACGTTTCCAATTTGGCAGCCGGGCTCTGCCAGAGAGAGATACAGAGTGTTGCCCCATTAGGAAGCAATGCTTTAGCAGAGCGCGAATGTCTGTGTGGCAGCGAATGCAGTTCCAAGGGACAGTGAAAACCAGCTAGAGCTTTCAGTGCTGGCAGCTTTCCTGTGGGCGCAATGTCTGGACGTTTCCAATTTGGCAGCCGGGCTCTGCCAGAGAGAGATACAGAGTGTTGCCCAATTACCAAGTTAAGCTTGAGCAGAGCGCGAATGTCTGTGTGGCAGCGAATGCAGTTCCAAGGTACAGTGAAAACCAGCTAGAGCTTTCAGTGCTGGCAGCTTTCCTGTGGGCGCAATGTCTGGACGTTTCCAATTTGGCAGCCGGGCTCTGCCAGAGAGAGATACAGAGTGTTGCCCCATTACGAAGCAATGCTTTAGCAGAGCGCGAATGTCTGTGTGGCAGCGAATGCAGTTCCAAGGGACAGTGAAAACCAGCTAGAGCTTTCAGTGCTGGCAGCTTTCCTGTGGGCGCAATCTCTGGACGTTTCCAATTTGGCAGCCGGGCTCTGCCAGAGAGAGATACAGAGTGTTGCCCCATTACGAAGCAATGCTTTAGCAGAGCGCGAATGTCTGTGTGGCAGCGAATGCAGTTCCAAGGGACAGTGAAAACCAGCTAGAGCTTTCAGTGCTGGCAGCTTTCCTGTGGGCACAATCTCTGGACGTTTCCAATTTGGCAGCCGGGCTCTGCCAGAGAGAGATACAGAGTGTTGCCCCATTACGAAGCAATGCTTTAGCAGAGCGCGAATGTCTGTGTGGCAGCGAATGCAGTTCCAAGGGACAGTGAAAACCAGCTAGAGCTTTCAGTGCTGGCAGCTTTCCTGTGGGCGCAATCTCTGGACGTTTCCAATTTGGCAGCCGGGCTCTGCCAGAGAGAGATAGAGAGAGTTGCCCCATTACGAAGCAATGCTTTAGCAGAGCGCGAATGTCTGTGTGGCAGCGAATGCAGTTCCAAGGGACAGTGAAAACCAGCTAGAGCTTTCAGTGCTGGCAGCTTTCCTGTGGGCGCAATGTCTGGACGTTTCCAATTTGGCAGCCGGGCTCTGCCAGAGAGAGATACAGAGTGTTGCCCCATTACGAAGCAATGCTTTAGCAGAGCGCGAATGTCTGTGTGGCAGCGAATGCAGTTCCAAGGGACAGTGAAAACCAGCTAGAGCTTTCAGTGCTGGCAGCTTTCCTGTGGGCGCAATGTCTGGACGTTTCCAATTTGGCAGCCGGGCTCTGCCAGAGAGAGATACAGAGTGTTGCCCCATTAGGAAGCAATGCTTTAGCAGAGCGCGAATGTCTGTGTGGCAGCGAATGCAGTTCCAAGGGACAGTGAAAACCAGCTAGAGCTTTCAGTGCTGGCAGCTTTCCTGTGGGCGCAATCTCTGGACGTTTCCAATTTGGCAGCCGGGCTCTGCCAGAGAGAGATACAGAGTGTTGCCCCATTACGAAGCAATGCTTTAGCAGAGCGCGAATGTCTGTGTGGCAGCGAATGCAGTTTCAAGGGACAGTGAAAACCAGCTAGAGCTTTCAGTGCTGGCAGCTTTCCTGTGGGCGCAATCTCTGGACGTTTCCAATTTGGCAGCCGGGCTCTGCCAGAGAGAGATACAGATTGTTGCCCAATTACCAAGTTAAGCTTTAGCAGAGCGCGAATGTCTGTGTGGCAGCGAATGCAGTTCCAAGGGACAGTGAAAACCAGCTAGAGCTTTCAGTGCTGGCAGCTTTCCTGTGGGCGCAATCTCTGGACGTTTCCAATTTGGCAGCCGGGCTCTGCCAGAGAGAGATACAGAGTGTTGCCCCATTACGAAGCAATGCTTTAGCAGAGCGCGAATGTCTGTGTGGCAGCGAATGCAGTTCCAAGGGACAGTGAAAACCAGCTAGAGCTTTCAGTGCTGGCAGCTTTCCTGTGGGCGCAGTCTCTGGACGTTTCCAATTTGGCAGCCGGGCTCTGCCAGAGAGAGATACAGAGTGTTGCCCCATTACGAAGCAATGCTTTAGCAGAGCGCGAATGTCTGTGTGGCAGCGAATGCAGTTCCAAGGGACAGTGAAAACCAGCTAGAGCTTTCAGTGCTGGCAGCTTTCCTGTGGGTGCAATCTGTGGACGTTTCCAATTTGGCAGCCGGGCTCTGCCAGAGAGATATACAGAGTGTTGCCCAATTACCAAGTTAAGCTTTAGCAGAGCGCGAATGTCTGTGTGGCAGCGAATGCAGTTCCAAGGGACATTGAAAACCAGCTAGAACTTTCAGTGCTGGCAGCTTTCCTGTGGGCGCAATCTCTGGACGTTTCCAATTTGGCAGCCGGGCTCTGCCAGAGAGAGATACAGAGTGTTGCCCCATTACGAAGCAAAGCTTTAGCAGAGCGCGAATGTCTGTGTGGCAGCGAATGCAGTTCCAAGGGACAGTGAAAACCAGCTAGAGCTTTCAGTGCTGGCAGCTTTCCTGTGGGCGCAATCTCTGGACGTTTCCAATTTGGCAGCCGGGCTCTGCCAGAGAGAGATACAGAGTGTTGCCCAATTACCAAGTTAAGCTTTAGCAGAGCGCGAATGTCTGTGTGGCAGCGAATGCAGTTCCAAGGGACAGTGAATACCAGCTAGAGCTTTCAGTGCTGGCAGCTTTCCAGTGGGCGCAATCTCTGGACGTTTCCAATTTGGCAGCCGGGCTCTGCCAGAGAGAGATACAGAGTGTTGCCCCATTACGAAGCAATGCTTTAGCAGAGCGCGAATGTCTGTGTGGCAGCGAATGCAATTCCAAGGGACAGTGAAAACCAGCTAGAGCTTTCAGTGCTGGCAGCTTTCCTGTGGGCACAATCTCTGGACGTTTCCAATTTGGCAGCCGGGCTCTGCCAGAGAGAGATACAGAGTGTTGCCCCATTACGAAGCAGTGCTTTAGCAGAGCGCGAATGTCTGTGTGGCAGCGAATGCAGTTCCAAGGGACAGTGAAAACCAGCTAGAGCTTTCAGTGCTGGCAGCTTTCCTGTGGGCGCAATGTCTGGACGTTTCCAATTTGGCAGCCGGGCTCTGCCAGAGAGAGATACAGAGTGTTGCCCCATTACGAAGCAATGCTTTAGCAGAGCGCGAATGTCTGTGTGGCAGCGAATGCAGTTCCAAGGGACAGTGAAAACCAGCTAGAGCTTTCAGTGCTGGCAGCTTTCCTGTGGGCGCAATGTCTGGACGTTTCCAATTTGGCAGCCGGGCTCTGCCAGAGAGAGATACAGAGTGTTGCCCAATTACCAAGTTAAGCTTGAGCAGAGCGCGAATGTCTGTGTGGCAGCGAATGCAGTTCCAAGGTACAGTGAAAACCAGCTAGAGCTTTCAGTGCTGGCAGCTTTCCTGTGGGCGCAATGTCTGGACGTTTCCAATTTGGCAGCCGGGCTCTGCCAGAGAGAGATACAGAGTGTTGCCCCATTACGAAGCAATGCTTTAGCAGAGCGCGAATGTCTGTGTGGCAGCGAATGCAGTTCCAAGGGACAGTGAAAACCAGCTAGAGCTTTCAGTGCTGGCAGCTTTCCTGTGGGCGCAATCTCTGGACGTTTCCAATTTGGCAGCCGGGCTCTGCCAGAGAGAGATACAGAGTGTTGCCCCATTACGAAGCAAAGCTTTAGCAGAGCGCGAATGTCTGTGTGGCAGCGAATGCAGTTCCAAGGGACAGTGAAAACCAGCTAGAGCTTTCAGTGCTGGCAGCTTTCCTGTGGGCGCAATCTCTGGACGTTTCCAATTTGGCAGCCGGGCTCTGCCAGAGAGAGATACAGATTGTTGCCCAATTACCAAGTTAAGCTTTAGCAGAGCGCGAATGTCTGTGTGGCAGCGAATGCAGTTCCAAGGGACAGTGAAAACCAGCTAGAGCTTTCAGTGCTGGCAGCTTTCCTGTGGGCGCAATGTCTGGACGTTTCCAATTTGGCAGCCGGGCTCTGCCAGAGAGAGATACAGAGTGTTGCCCCATTACGAAGCAATGCTTTAGCAGAGCGCGAATGTCTGTGTGGCAGCGAATGCAGTTCCAAGGGACAGTGAAAACCAGCTAGAGCTTTCAGTGCTGGCAGCTTTCCTGTGGGCGCAATCTCTGGACGTTTCCAATTTGGCAGCCGGGCTCTGCCAGAGAGAGATACAGAGTGTTGCCCCATTACGAAGCAAAGCTTTAGCAGAGCGCGAATGTCTGTGTGGCAGCGAATGCAGTTCCAAGGGACAGTGAAAACCAGCTAGAGCTTTCAGTGCTGGCAGCTTTCCTGTGGGCGCAATCTCTGGACGTTTCCAATTTGGCAGCCGGGCTCTGCCAGAGAGATATACAGAGTGTTGCCCAATTACCAAGTTAAGCTTTAGCAGAGCGCGAATGTCTGTGTGGCAGCGAATGCAGTTCCAAGGGACAGTGAATACCAGCTAGAGCTTTCAGTGCTGGCAGCTTTCCAGTGGGCGCAATCTCTGGACGTTTCCAATTTGGCAGCCGGGCTCTGCCAGAGAGAGATACAGAGTGTTGCCCCATTACGAAGCAATGCTTTAGCAGAGCGCGAATGTCTGTGTGGCAGCGAATGCAGTTCCAAGGGACAGTGAAAACCAGCTAGAGCTTTCAGTGCTGGCAGCTTTCCTGTGGGCGCAATCTCTGGACGTTTCCAATTTGGCAGCCGGGCTCTGCCAGAGAGAGATACAGAGTGTTGCCCCATTACGAAGCAGTGCTTTAGCAGAGCGCGAATGTCTGTGTGGCAGCGAATGCAGTTCCAAGGGACAGTGAAAACCAGCTAGAGCTTTCAGTGCTGGCAGCTTTCCTGTGGGCGCAATGTCTGGACGTTTCCAATTTGGCAGCCGGGCTCTGCCAGAGAGAGATACAGAGTGTTGCCCCATTACGAAGCAATGCTTTAGCAGAGCGCGAATGTCTGTGTGGCAGCGAATGCAGTTCCAAGGGACAGTGAAAACCAGCTAGAGCTTTCAGTGCTGGCAGCTTTCCTGTGGGCGCAATGTCTGGACGTTTCCAATTTGGCAGCCGGGCTCTGCCAGAGAGAGATACAGAGTGTTGCCCAATTACCAAGTTAAGCTTTAGCAGAGCGCGAATGTCTGTGTGGCAGCGAATGCAGTTCCAAGGTACAGTGAAAACCAGCTAGAGCTTTCAGTGCTGGCAGCTTTCCTGTGGGCGCAATGTCTGGACGTTTCCAATTTGGCAGCCGGGCTCTGCCAGAGAGAGATACAGAGTGTTGCCCCATTACGAAGCAATGCTTTAGCAGAGCGCGAATGTCTGTGTGGCAGCGAATGCAGTTCCAAGGGACAGTGAAAACCAGCTAGAGCTTTCAGTGCTGGCAGCTTTCCTGTGGGCGCAATCTCTGGACGTTTCCAATTTGGCAGCCGGGCTCTGCCAGAGAGAGATACAGAGTGTTGCCCCATTACGAAGCAAAGCTTTAGCAGAGCGCGAATGTCTGTGTGGCAGCGAACGCAGTTCCAAGGGACAGTGAAAACCAGCTAGAGCTTTCAGTGCTGGCAGCTTTCCTGTGGGCGCAATCTCTGGACGTTTCCAATTTGGCAGCCGGGCTCTGCCAGAGAGAGATACAGATTGTTGCCCAATTACCAAGTTAAGCTTTAGCAGAGCGCGAATGTCTGTGTGGCAGCGAATGCAGTTCCAAGGGACAGTGAAAACCAGCTAGAGCTTTCAGTGCTGGCAGCTTTCCTGTGGGCGCAATGTCTGGACGTTTCCAATTTGGCAGCCGGGCTCTGCCAGAGAGAGATACAGAGTGTTGCCCCATTATGAAGCAATGCTTTAGCAGAGCGCGAATGTCTGTGTGGCAGCGAATGCAGTTCCAAGGGACAGTGAAAACCAGCTAGAGCTTTCAGTGCTGGCAGCTTTCCTGTGGGCGCAATGTCTGGACGTTTCCAATTTGGCAGCCGGGCTCTGCCAGAGAGAGATACAGAGTGTTGCCCCATTACGAAGCAATGCTTTAGCAGAGCACGAATGTCTGTGTGGCAGCGAATGCAGTTCCAAGGGACAGTGAAAACCAGCTAGAGCTTTCAGTGCTGGCAGCTTTCCTTTGGGTGCAATCTGTGGATGTTTCCAATTTGGCAGCCGGGCTCTGCCAGAGAGATATACAGAGTGTTGCCCAATTACCAAGTTAAGCTTGAGCAGAGCGCGAATGTCTGTGTGGCAGCGAATGCAGTTCCAAGGGACAGTGAAAACCAGCTAGAGCTTTCAGTGCTGGCAGCTTTCCTGTGGGCGCAATCTCTGGACGTTTCCAATTTGGCAGCCGGGCTCTGCCAGAGAGAGATACAGAGTGTTGCCCCATTACGAAGCAAAGCTTTAGCAGAGCGCGAATGTCTGTGTGGCAGCGAATGCAGTTCCAAGGGACAGTGAAAACCAGCTAGAGCTTTCAGTGCTGGCAGCTTTCCTGTGGGCGCAATCTCTGGACGTTTCCAATTTGGCAGCCGGGCTCTGCCAGAGAGATATACAGAGTGTTGCCCCATTAGGAAGCAATGATTTAGCAGAGCGCGAATGTCTGTGTGGCAGCGAATGCAGTTCCAAGGGACAGTGAAAACCAGCTACAGCTTTCAGTGCTGGCAGCTTTCCTGTGGGCGCAATGTCTGGACGTTTCCAATTTGGCAGCCGGGCTCTGCCAGAGAGAGATACAGAGTGTTGCCCCATTACGAAGCAAAGCTTTAGCAGAGCGCGAATGTCTGTGTGGCAGCGAATGCAGTTCCAAGGGACAGTGAAAACCAGGTAGAGCTTTCAGTGCTGGCAGCTTTCCTGTGGGCGCAATCTCTGGACGTTTCCAATTTGGCAGCCGGGCTCTGCCAGAGAGAGATACAGAGTGTTGCCCCATTACGAAGCAATGCTTTAGCAGAGCGCGAATGTCTGTGTGGCAGCGAATGCAGTTCCAAGGGATAGTGAAAACCAGCTAGAGCTTTCAGTGCTGGCAGCTTTCCTGTGGGCGCAATCTCTGGACGTTTCCAATTTGGCAGCCGGGCTCTGCCAGAGAGAGATACAGAGTGTTGCCCCATTACGAAGCAAAGCTTTAGCAGAGCGCGAATGTCTGTGTGGCAGCGAATGCAGTTCCAAGGGACAGTGAAAACCAGCTAGAGCTTTCAGTGCTGGCAGCTTTCCTGTGGGCGCAATCTCTGGACGTTTCCAATTTGGCAGCCGGGCTCTGCCAGAGAGAGATACAGAGTGTTGCCCCATTAGGAAGCAATGCTTTAGCAGAGCGCGAATGTCTGTGTGGCAGCGAATGCAGTTCCAAGGGACAGTGAAAACCAGCTAGAGCTTTCAGTGCTGGCAGCTTTCCTGTGGGCGCAATCTCTGGACGTTTCCAATTTGGCAGCCGGGCTCTGCCAGAGAGAGATACAGAGTGTTGCCCCATTACGAAGCAAAGCTTTAGCAGAGCGCGAATGTCTGTGTGGCAGCGAATGCAGTTCCAAGGGACAGTGAAAACCAGCTAGAGCTTTCAGTGCTGGCAGCTTTCCTGTGGGCGCAATCTCTGGACGTTTCCAATTTGGCAGCCGGGCTCTGCCAGAGAGAGATACAGAGTGTTGCCCCATTAGGAAGCAATGCTTTAGCAGAGCGCGAATGTCTGTGTGGCAGCGAATGCAGTTCCAAGGGACAGTGAAAACCAGCTAGAGCTTTCAGTGCTGGCAGCTTTCCTGTGGGCGCAATCTCTGGACGTTTCCAATTTGGCAGCCGGGCTCTGCCAGAGAGAGATACAGAGTGTTGCCCCATTACGAAGCAAAGCTTTAGCAGAGCGCGAATGTCTGTGTGGCAGCGAATGCAGTTCCAAGGGACAGTGAAAACCAGCTAGAGCTTTCAGTGCTGGCAGCTTTCCTGTGGGCGCAATGTCTGGACGTTTCCAATTTGGCAGCCGGGCTCTGCCAGAGAGAGATACAGAGTGTTGCCCCATTAGGAAGCAATGCTTTAGCAGAGCGCGAATGTCTGTGTGGCAGCGAATGCAGTTCCAAGGGACAGTGAAAACCAGCTAGAGCTTTCAGTGCTGGCAGCTTTCCTGTGGGCGCAATGTCTGGACGTTTCCAATTTGGCAGCCGGGCTCTGCCAGAGAGAGATACAGAGTGTTGCCCCATTAGGAAGCAATGCTTTAGCAGAGCGCGAATGTCTGTGTGGCAGCGAATGCAGTTCCAAGGGACAGTGAAAACCAGCTAGAGCTTTCAGTGCTGGCAGCTTTCCTGTGGGCGCAATCTCTGGACGTTTCCAATTTGGCAGCCGGGCTCTGCCAGAGAGAGATACAGAGTGTTGCCCCATTACGAAGCAATGCTTTAGCAGAGCGCGAATGTCTGTGTGGCAGCGAATGCAGTTCCAAGGGACAGTGAAAACCAGCTAGAGCTTTCAGTGCTGGCAGCTTTCCTGTGGGCGCAATCTCTGGACGTTTCCAATTTGGCAGCCGGGCTCTGCCAGAGAGAGATACAGAGTGTTGCCCCATTACGAAGCAATGCTTTAGCAGAGCGCGAATGTCTGTGTGGCAGCGAATGCAGTTCCAAGGGACAGTGAAAACCAGCTAGAGCTTTCAGTGCTGGCAGCTTTCCTGTGGGCGCAATGTCTGGACGTTTCCAATTTGGCAGCCGGGCTCTGCCAGAGAGAGATACAGAGTGTTGCCCCATTACGAAGCAATGCTTTAGCAGAGCGCGAATGTCTGTGTGGCAGCGAATGCAGTTCCAAGGGACAGTGAAAACCAGCTAGAGCTTTCAGTGCTGGCAGCTTTCCTGTGGGCGCAATGTCTGGACGTTTCCAATTTGGCAGCCGGGCTCTGCCAGAGAGAGATACAGAGTGTTGCCCAATTACCAAGTTAAGCTTTAGCAGAGCGCGAATGTCTGTGTGGCAGCGAATGCAGTTCCAAGGGACAGTGAAAACCAGCTAGAGCTTTCAGTGCTGGCAGCTTTCCTGTGGGCGCAATCTCTGGACGTTTCCAATTTGGCAGCCGGGCTCTGCCAGAGAGAGATACAGAGTGTTGCCCCATTAGGAAGCAATGCTTTAGCAGAGCGCGAATGTCTGTGTGGCAGCGAATGCAGTTCCAAGGGACAGTGAAAACCAGCTAGAGCTTTCAGTGCTGGCAGCTTTCCTGTGGGCGCAATCTCTGGACGTTTCCAATTTGGCAGCCGGGCTCTGCCAGAGAGAGATACAGAGTGTTGCCCCATTACGAAGCAAAGCTTTAGCAGAGCGTGAATGTCTGTGTGGCAGCGAATGCAGTTCCAAGGGACAGTGAAAACCAGCTAGAGCTTTCAGTGCTGGCAGCTTTCCTGTGGGCGCAATGTCTGGACGTTTCCAATTTGGCAGCCGGGCTCTGCCAGAGAGAGATACAGAGTGTTGCCCCATTACGAAGCAATGCTTTAGCAGAGCGCGAATGTCTGTGTGGCAGCGAATGCAGTTCCAAGGGACAGTGAAAACCAGCTAGAGCTTTCAGTGCTGGCAGCTTTCCTGTGGGCGCAATCTCTGGACGTTTCCAATTTGGCAGCCGGGCTCTGCCAGAGAGAGATACAGAGTGTTGCCCCATTACGAAGCAAAGCTTTAGCAGAGCGCGAATGTCTGTGTGGCAGCGAATGCAGTTCCAAGGGACAGTGAAAACCAGCTAGAGCTTTCAGTGCTGGCAGCTTTCCTGTGGGCGCAATGTCTGGACGTTTCCAATTTGGCAGCCGGGCTCTGCCAGAGAGAGATACAGAGTGTTGCCCCATTACGAAGCAATGCTTTAGCAGAGCGCGAATGTCTGTGTGGCAGCGAATGCAGTTCCAAGGGACAGTGAAAACCAGCTAGAGCTTTCAGTGCTGGCAGCTTTCCTGTGGGCGCAATCTCTGGACGTTTCCAATTTGGCAGCCGGGCTCTGCCAGAGAGAGATACAGAGTGTTGCCCCATTAGGAAGCAATGCTTTAGCAGAGCGCGAATGTCTGTGTGGCAGCGAATGCAGTTCCAAGGGACAGTGAAAACCAGCTAGAGCTTTCAGTGCTGGCAGCTTTCCTGTGGGCGCAATCTCTGGACGTTTCCAATTTGGCAGCCGGGCTCTGCCAGAGAGAGATACAGAGTGTTGCCCCATTATGAAGCAAAGCTTTAGCAGAGCGCGAATGTCTGTGTGGCAGCGAATGCAGTTCCAAGGGACAGTGAAAACCAGCTAGAGCTTTCAGTGCTGGCAGCTTTCCTGTGGGCGCAATGTCTGGACGTTTCCAATTTGGCAGCCGGGCTCTGCCAGAGAGAGATACAGAGTGTTGCCCCATTAGGAAGCAATGCTTTAGCAGAGCGCGAATGTCTGTGTGGCAGCGAATGCAGTTCCAAGGGACAGTGAAAACCAGCTAGAGCTTTCAGTGCTGGCAGCTTTCCTGTGGGCGCAATGTCTGGACGTTTCCAATTTGGCAGCCGGGCTCTGCCAGAGAGAGATACAGAGTGTTGCCCCATTACGAAGCAATGCTTTAGCAGAGCGCGAATGTCTGTGTGGCAGCGAATGCAGTTCCAAGGGACAGTGAAAACCAGCTACAGCTTTCAGTGCTGGCAGCTTTCCTGTGGGCGCAATCTCTGGACGTTTCCAATTTGGCAGCCGGGCTCTGCCAGAGAGAGATACAGAGTGTTGCCCCATTACGAAGCAATGCTTTAGCAGAGCGCGAATGTCTGTGTGGCAGCGAATGCAGTTCCAAGGGACAGTGAAAACCAGCTAGAGCTTTCAGTGCTGGCAGCTTTCCTGTGGGCGCAATCTCTGGACGTTTCCAATTTGGCAGCCGGGCTCTGCCAGAGAGAGATACAGAGTGTTGCCCCATTAGGAAGCAATGCTTTAGCAGAGCGCGAATGTCTGTGTGGCAGCGAATGCAGTTCCAAGGGACAGTGAAAACCAGCTAGAGCTTTCAGTGCTGGCAGCTTTCCTGTGGGCGCAATCTCTGGACGTTTCCAATTTGGCAGCCGGGCTCTGCCAGAGAGAGATACAGAGTGTTGCCCCATTACGAAGCAAAGCTTTAGCAGAGCGCGAATGTCTGTGTGGCAGCGAATGCAGTTCCAAGGGACAGTGAAAACCAGCTAGAGCTTTCAGTGCTGGCAGCTTTCCTGTGGGCGCAATGTCTGGACGTTTCCAATTTGGCAGCCGGGCTCTGCCAGAGAGAGATACAGAGTGTTGCCCCATTAGGAAGCAATGCTTTAGCAGAGCGCGAATGTCTGTGTGGCAGCGAATGCAGTTCCAAGGGACAGTGAAAACCAGCTAGAGCTTTCAGTGCTGGCAGCTTTGCTGTGGGCGCAATGTCTGGACGTTTCCAATTTGGCAGCCGGGCTCTGCCAGAGAGAGATACAGAGTGTTGCCCCATTACGAAGCAATGCTTTAGCAGAGCGCGAATGTCTGTGTGGCAGCGAATGCAGTTCCAAGGGACAGTGAAAACCAGCTAGAGCTTTCAGTGCTGGCAGCTTTCCTGTGGGCGCAATCTCTGGACGTTTCCAATTTGGCAGCCGGGCTCTGCCAGAGAGAGATACAGAGTGTTGCCCCATTACGAAGCAATGCTTTAGCAGAGCGCGAATGTCTGTGTGGCAGCGAATGCAGTTCCAAGGGACAGTGAAAACCAGCTAGAGCTTTCAGTGCTGGCAGCTTTCCTGTGGGCGCAATCTCTGGACGTTTCCAATTTGGCAGCCGGGCTCTGCCAGAGAGATATACAGAGTGTTGCCCCATTACAAAGCAAAGCTTTAGCAGAGCGTGAATGTCTGTGTGGCAGCGAATGCAGTTCCAAGGGACAGTGAAAACCAGCTAGAGCTTTCAGTGCTGGCAGCTTTCCTGTGGGCGCAATCTCTGGACGTTTCCAATTTGGCAGCCGGGCTCTGCCAGAGAGAGATACAGATTGTTGCCCAATTACGAAGTTAAGCTTTAGCAGAGCGCGAATGTCTGTGTGGCAGCGAATGCAGTTCCAAGGGACAGTGAAAACCAGCTAGAGCTTTCAGTGCTGGCAGCTTTCCTGTGGGCGCAATCTCTGGACGTTTCCAATTTGGCAGCCGGGCTCTGCCAGAGAGAGATACAGAGTGTTGCCCCATTACGAAGCAATGCTTTAGCAGAGCGCGAATGTCTGTGTGGCAGCGAATGCAGTTCCAAGGGACAGTGAAAACCAGCTAGAGCTTTCAGTGCTGGCAGCTTTCCTGTGGGCGCAATCTCTGGACGTTTCCAATTTGGCAGCCGGGCTCTGCCAGAGAGAGATACAGAGTGTTGCCCCATTACGAAGCAATGCTTTAGCAGAGCGCGAATGTCTGTGTGGCAGCGAATGCAGTTCCAAGGGACAGTGAAAACCAGCTAGAGCTTTCAGTGCTGGCAGCTTTCCTGTGGGTGCAATCTGTGGACGTTTCCAATTTGGCAGCCGGGCTCTGCCAGAGAGATATACAGAGTGTTGCCCAATTACCAAGTTAAGCTTTAGCAGAGCGCGAATGTCTGTGTGGCAGCGAATGCAGTTCCAAGGGACAGTGAAAACCAGCTAGAGCTTTCAGTGCTGGCAGCTTTCCTGTGGGCGCAATCTCTGGACGTTTCCAATTTGGCAGCCGGGCTCTGCCAGAGAGAGATACAGAGTGTTGCCCCATTACGAAGCAATGCTTTAGCAGAGCGCGAATGTCTGTGTGGCAGCGAATGCAGTTCCAAGGGACAGTGAAAACCAGCTAGAGCTTTCAGTGCTGGCAGCTTTCCTGTGGGCGCAATCTCTGGACGTTTCCAATTTGGCAGCCGGGCTCTGCCAGAGAGAGATACAGAGTGTTGCCCCATTAGGAAGCAATGCTTTAGCAGAGCACGAATGTCTGTGTGGCAGCGAATGCAGTTCCAAGGGACAGTGAAAACCAGCTAGAGCTTTCAGTGCTGGCAGCTTTCCTGTGGGCGCAATCTCTGGACGTTTCCAATTTGGCAGCCGGGCTCTGCCAGAGAGAGATACAGAGTGTTGCCCCATTACGAAGCAATGCTTTAGCAGAGCGCGAATGTCTGTGTGGCAGCGAATGCAGTTCCAAGGGACAGTGAAAACCAGCTAGAGCTTTCAGTGCTGGCAGCTTTCCTGTGGGCGCAATCTCTGGACGTTTCCAATTTGGCAGCCGGGCTCTGCCAGAGAGAGATACAGAGTGTTGCCCCATTACGAAGCAATGCTTTAGCAGAGCGCGAATGTCTGTGTGGCAGCGAATGCAGTTCCAAGGGACAGTGAAAACCAGCTAGAGCTTTCAGTGCTGGCAGCTTTCCTGTGGGCGCAATCTCTGGACGTTTCCAATTTGGCAGCCGGGCTCTGCCAGAGAGAGATACAGAGTGTTGCCCCATTAGGAAGCAATGCTTTAGCAGAGCGCGAATGTCTGTGTGGCAGCGAATGCAGTTCCAAGGGACAGTGAAAACCAGCTAGAGCTTTCAGTGCTGGCAGCTTTCCTGTGGGCGCAATGTCTGGACGTTTCCAATTTGGCAGCCGGGCTCTGCCAGAGAGAGATACAGAGTGTTGCCCCATTACGAAGCAATGCTTTAGCAGAGCGCGAATGTCTGTGTGGCAGCGAATGCAGTTCCAAGGGACAGTGAAAACCAGCTAGAGCTTTCAGTGCTGGCAGCTTTCCTGTGGGCGCAATGTCTGGACGTTTCCAAATTGGCAGCCGGGCTCTGCCAGAGAGAGATACAGAGTGTTGCCCAATTACCAAGTTAAGCTTTAGCAGAGCGCGAATGTCTGTGTGGCAGCGAATGCAGTTCCAAGGGACAGTGAAAACCAGCTAGAGCTTTCAGTGCTGGCAGCTTTCCTGTGGGCGCAATCTCTGGACGTTTCCAATTTGGCAGCCGGGCTCTGCCAGAGAGAGATACAGAGTGTTGCCCCATTACGAAGCAATGCTTTAGCAGAGCGCGAATGTCTGTGTGGCAGCGAATGCAGTTCCAAGGGACAGTGAAAACCAGCTAGAGCTTTCAGTGCTGGCAGCTTTCCTGTGGGCGCAATGTCTGGACGTTTCCAATTTGGCAGCCGGGCTCTGCCAGAGAGAGATACAGAGTGTTGCCCCATTAGGAAGCAATGCTTTAGCAGAGCGTGAATGTCTGTGTGGCAGCGAATGCAGTTCCAAGGGACAGTGAAAACCAGCTAGAGCTTTCAGTGCTGGCAGCTTTCCTGTGGGCGCAATCTCTGGACGTTTCCAATTTGGCAGCCGGGCTCTGCCAGAGAGAGATACAGAGTGTTGCCCCATTAGGAAGCAATGCTTTAGCAGAGCGCGAATGTCTGTGTGGCAGCGAATGCAGTTCCAAGGGACAGTGAAAACCAGCTAGAGCTTTCAGTGCTGGCAGCTTTCCTGTGGGCGCAATCTCTGGACGTTTCCAATTTGGCAGCCGGGCTCTGCCAGAGAGAGATACAGAGTGTTGCCCCATTACGAAGCAATGCTTTAGCAGAGCGCGAATGTCTGTGTGGCAGCGAATGCAGTTCCAAGGGACAGTGAAAACCAGCTAGAGCTTTCAGTGCTGGCAGCTTTCCTGTGGGCGCAATCTCTGGACGTTTCCAATTTGGCAGCCGGGCTCTGCCAGAGAGAGATACAGAGTGTTGCCCCATTACGAAGCAATGCTTTAGCAGAGCGCGAATGTCTGTGTGGCAGCGAATGCAGTTCCAAGGGACAGTGAAAACCAGCTAGAGCTTTCAGTGCTGGCAGCTTTCCTGTGGGCGCAATGTCTGGACGTTTCCAATTTGGCAGCCGGGCTCTGCCAGAGAGAGATACAGAGTGTTGCCCCATTACGAAGCAATGCTTTAGCAGAGCGCGAATGTCTGTGTGGCAGCGAATGCAGTTCCAAGGGACAGTGAAAACCAGCTAGAGCTTTCAGTGCTGGCAGCTTTCCTGTGGGCGCAATGTCTGGACGTTTCCAATTTGGCAGCCGGGCTCTGCCAGAGAGAGATACAGAGTGTTGCCCAATTACCAAGTTAAGCTTTAGCAGAGCGCGAATGTCTGTGTGGCAGCGAATGCAGTTCCAAGGGACAGTGAAAACCAGCTAGAGCTTTCAGTGCTGGCAGCTTTGCTGTGGGCGCAATGTCTGGACGTTTCCAATTTGGCAGCCGGGCTCTGCCAGAGAGAGATACAGAGTGTTGCCCCATTACGAAGCAATGCTTTAGCAGAGCGCGAATGTCTGTGTGGCAGCGAATGCAGTTCCAAGGGACAGTGAAAACCAGCTAGAGCTTTCAGTGCTGGCAGCTTTCCTGTGGGCGCAATGTCTGGACGTTTCCAATTTGGCAGCCGGGCTCTGCCAGAGAGAGATACAGAGTGTTGCCCCATTACGAAGCAATGCTTTAGCAGAGCGCGAATGTCTGTGTGGCAGCGAATGCAGTTCCAAGGGACAGTGAAAACCAGCTAGAGCTTTCAGTGCTGGCAGCTTTCCTGTGGGCGCAATCTCTGGACGTTTCCAATTTGGCAGCCGGGCTCTGCCAGAGAGAGATACAGAGTGTTGCCCCATTACGAAGCAATGCTTTAGCAGAGCGCGAATGTCTGTGTGGCAGCGAATGCAGTTCCAAGGGACAGTGAAAACCAGCTAGAGCTTTCAGTGCTGGCAGCTTTCCTGTGGGCGCAATCTCTGGACGTTTCCAATTTGGCAGCCGGGCTCTGCCAGAGAGAGATACAGAGTGTTGCCCCATTAGGAAGCAATGCTTTAGCAGAGCACGAATGTCTGTGTGGCAGCGAATGCAGTTCCAAGGGACAGTGAAAACCAGCTAGAGCTTTCAGTGCTGGCAGCTTTCCTGTGGGCGCAATCTCTGGACGTTTCCAATTTGGCAGCCGGGCTCTGCCAGAGAGAGATACAGAGTGTTGCCCCATTACGAAGCAATGCTTTAGCAGAGCGCGAATGTCTGTGTGGCAGCGAATGCAGTTCCAAGGGACAGTGAAAACCAGCTAGAGCTTTCAGTGCTGGCAGCTTTCCTGTGGGCGCAATCTCTGGACGTTTCCAATTTGGCAGCCGGGCTCTGCCAGAGAGAGATACAGAGTGTTGCCCCATTACGAAGCAATGCTTTAGCAGAGCGCGAATGTCTGTGTGGCAGCGAATGCAGTTCCAAGGGACAGTGAAAACCAGCTAGAGCTTTCAGTGCTGGCAGCTTTCCTGTGGGCGCAATCTCTGGACGTTTCCAATTTGGCAGCCGGGCTCTGCCAGAGAGAGATACAGATTGTTGCCCAATTACCAAGTTAAGCTTTAGCAGAGCGCGAATGTCTGTGTGGCAGCGAATGCAGTTCCAAGGGACAGTGAAAACCAGCTAGAGCTTTCAGTGCTGGCAGCTTTCCTGTGGGCGCAATCTCTGGACGTTTCCAATTTGGCAGCCGGGCTCTGCCAGAGAGAGATACAGAGTGTTGCCCCATTACGAAGCAATGCTTTAGCAGAGCGCGAATGTCTGTGTGGCAGCGAATGCAGTTCCAAGGGACAGTGAAAACCAGCTAGAGCTTTCAGTGCTGGCAGCTTTCCTGTGGGTGCAATCTGTGGACGTTTCCAATTTGGCAGCCGGGCTCTTCCAGAGAGATATACAGAGTGTTGCCCAATTACCAAGTTAAGCTTTAGCAGAGCGCGAATGTCTGTGTGGCAGCGAATGCAGTTCCAAGGGACAGTGAAAACCAGCTAGAGCTTTCAGTGCTGGCAGCTTTCCTGTGGGCGCAATCTCTGGACGTTTCCAATTTGGCAGCCGGGCTCTGCCAGAGAGAGATACAGAGTGTTGCCCCATTACGAAGCAAAGCTTTAGCAGAGCGCGAATGTCTGTGTGGCAGCGAATGCAGTTCCAAGGGACAGTGAAAACCAGCTAGAGCTTTCAGTGCTGGCAGCTTTCCTGTGGGCGCAATCTCTGGACGTTTCCAATTTGGCAGCCGGGCTCTGCCAGAGAGAGATACAGAGTGTTGCCCAATTACCAAGTTAAGCTTTAGCAGAGCGCAAATGTCTGTGTGGCAGCGAATGCAGTTCCAAGGGACAGTGAATACCAGCTAGAGCTTTCAGTGCTGGCAGCTTTCCAGTGGGCGCAATCTCTGGACGTTTCCAATTTGGCAGCCGGGCTCTGCCAGAGAGAGATACAGAGTGTTGCCCAATTACCAAGTTAAGCTTTAGCAGAGCGCGAATGTCTGTGTGGCAGCGAATGCAGTTCCAAGGGACAGTGAAAACCAGCTAGAGCTTTCAGTGCTGGCAGCTTTCCTGTGGGCGCAATCTCTGGACGTTTCCAATTTGGCAGCCGGGCTCTGCCAGAGAGAGGTACAGAGTGTTGCCCCATTACGAAGCAATGCTTTAGCAGAGCGCGAATGTCTGTGTGGCAGCGAATGCAGTTCCAAGGGACAGTGAAAACCAGCTAGAGCTTTCAGTGCTGGCAGCTTTCCTGTGGGCGCAATCTCTGGACGTTTCCAATTTGGCAGCCGGGCTCTGCCAGAGAGAGATACAGAGTGTTGCCCCATTACGAAGCAAAGCTTTAGCAGAGCGCGAATGTCTGTGTGGCAGCGAATGCAGTTCCAAGGGACAGTGAAAACCAGCTAGAGCTTTCAGTGCTGGCAGCTTTCCTGTGGGCGCAATGTCTGGACGTTTCCAATTTGGCAGCCGGGCTCTGCCAGAGAGAGATACAGAGTGTTGCCCCATTACGAAGCAAAGCTTTATCAGAGCGCGAATGTCTGTGTGGCAGCGAATGCAGTTCCAAGGGACAGTGAAAACCAGCTAGAGCTTTCAGTGCTGGCAGCTTTCCTGTGGGCGCAATGTCTGGACGTTTCCAATTTGGCAGCCGGGCTCTGCCAGAGAGAGATACAGAGTGTTGCCCCATTACGAAGCAATGCTTTAGCAGAGCGCGAATGTCTGTGTGGCAGCGAATGCAGTTCCAAGGGACAGTGAAAACCAGCTAGAGCTTTCAGTGCTGGCAGCTTTCCTGTGGGCGCAATGTCTGGACGTTTCCAATTTGGCAGCCGGGCTCTGCCAGAGAGAGATACAGAGTGTCGCCCCATTACGAAGCAAAGCTTTAGCAGAGCGCGAATGTCTGTGTGGCAGCGAATGCAGTTCCAAGGGACAGTGAAAACCAGCTAGAGCTTTCAGTGCTGGCAGCTTTCCTGTGGGCGCAATGTCTGGACGTTTCCAATTTGGCAGCCGGGCTCTGCCAGAGAGAGATACAGAGTGTTGCCCCATTAGGAAGCAATGCTTTAGCAGAGCGCGAATGTCTGTGTGGCAGCGAATGCAGTTCCAAGGGACAGTGAAAACCAGCTAGAGCTTTCAGTGCTGGCAGCTTTCCTGTGGGCGCAATCTCTGGACGTTTCCAATTTGGCAGCCGGGCTCTGCCAGAGAGAGATACAGAGTGTTGCCCCATTACGAAGCAATGCTTTAGCAGAGCGCGAATGTCTGTGTGGCAGCGAATGCAGTTCCAAGGGACAGTGAAAACCAGCTAGAGCTTTCAGTGCTGGCAGCTTTCCTGTGGGCGCAATCTCTGGACGTTTCCAATTTGGCAGCCGGGCTCTGCCAGAGAGAGATACAGAGTGTTGCCCCATTACGAAGCAAAGCTTTAGCAGAGCGCGAATGTCTGTGTGGCAGCGAATGCAGTTCCAAGGGACAGTGAAAACCAGCTAGAGCTTTCAGTGCTGGCAGCTTTCCTGTGGGCGCAATGTCTGGACGTTTCCAATTTGGCAGCCGGGCTGTGCCAGAGAGAGATACAGAGTGTTGCCCCATTAGGAAGCAATGCTTTAGCAGAGCGCGAATGTCTGTGTGGCAGCGAATGCAGTTCCAAGGGACAGTGAAAACCAGCTAGAGCTTTCAGTGCTGGCAGCTTTCCTGTGGGCGCAATGTCTGGACGTTTCCAATTTGGCAGCCGGGCTCTGCCAGAGAGAGATACAGAGTGTTGCCCCATTAGGAAGCAATGCTTTAGCAGAGCGCGAATGTCTGTGTGGCAGCGAATGCAGTTCCAAGGGACAGTGAAAACCAGCTAGAGCTTTCAGTGCTGGCAGCTTTCCTGTGGGCGCAATGTCTGGACGTTTCCAATTTGGCAGCCGGGCTCTGCCAGAGAGAGATACAGAGTGTTGCCCAATTACCAAGTTAAGCTTTAGCAGAGCGCGAATGTCTGTGTGGCAGCGAATGCAGTTCCAAGGGACAGTGAAAACCAGCTAGAGCTTTCAGTGCTGGCAGCTTTCCTGTGGGCGCAATCTCTGGACGTTTCCAATTTGGCAGCCGGGCTCTGCCAGAGAGAGATACAGAGTGTTGCCCCATTACGAAGCAATGCTTTAGCAGAGCGCGAATGTCTGTGTGGCAGCGAATGCAGTTCCAAGGGACAGTGAAAACCAGCTAGAGCTTTCAGTGCTGGCAGCTTTCCTGTGGGCGCAATGTCTGGACGTTTCCAATTTGGCAGCCGGGCTCTGCCAGAGAGAGATACAGAGTGTTGCCCCATTACGAAGCAATGCTTTAGCAGAGCGCGAATGTCTGTGTGGCAGCGAATGCAGTTCCAAGGGACAGTGAAAACCAGCTAGAGCTTTCAGTGCTGGCAGCTTTCCTGTGGGCGCAATCTCTGGACGTTTCCAATTTGGCAGCCGGGCTCTGCCAGAGAGAGATACAGAGTGTTGCCCCATTACGAAGCAATGCTTTAGCAGAGCGCGAATGTCTGTGTGGCAGCGAATGCAGTTCCAAGGGACAGTGAAAACCAGCTAGAGCTTTCAGTGCTGGCAGCTTTCCTGTGGGTGCAATCTGTGGACGTTTCCAATTTGGCAGCCGGGCTCTTCCAGAGAGATATACAGAGTGTTGCCCAATTACCAAGTTAAGCTTTAGCAGAGCGCGAATGTCTGTGTGGCAGCGAATGCAGTTCCAAGGGACAGTGAAAACCAGCTAGAGCTTTCAGTGCTGGCAGCTTTCCTGTGGGCGCAATCTCTGGACGTTTCCAATTTGGCAGCCGGGCTCTGCCAGAGAGAGATACAGAGTGTTGCCCCATTACGAAGCAAAGCTTTAGCAGAGCGCGAATGTCTGTGTGGCAGCGAATGCAGTTCCAAGGGACAGTGAAAACCAGCTAGAGCTTTCAGTGCTGGCAGCTTTCCTGTGGGCGCAATCTCTGGACGTTTCCAATTTGGCAGCCGGGCTCTGCCAGAGAGAGATACAGAGTGTTGCCCAATTACCAAGTTAAGCTTTAGCAGAGCGCAAATGTCTGTGTGGCAGCGAATGCAGTTCCAAGGGACAGTGAATACCAGCTAGAGCTTTCAGTGCTGGCAGCTTTCCAGTGGGCGCAATCTCTGGACGTTTCCAATTTGGCAGCCGGGCTCTGCCAGAGAGAGATACAGAGTGTTGCCCAATTACCAAGTTAAGCTTTAGCAGAGCGCGAATGTCTGTGTGGCAGCGAATGCAGTTCCAAGGGACAGTGAAAACCAGCTAGAGCTTTCAGTGCTGGCAGCTTTCCTGTGGGCGCAATCTCTGGACGTTTCCAATTTGGCAGCCGGGCTCTGCCAGAGAGAGATACAGAGTGTTGCCCCATTACGAAGCAAAGCTTTAGCAGAGCGCGAATGTCTGTGTGGCAGCGAATGCAGTTCCAAGGGACAGTGAAAACCAGCTAGAGCTTTCAGTGCTGGCAGCTTTCCTGTGGGCGCAATCTCTGGACGTTTCCAATTTGGCAGCCGGGCTCTGCCAGAGAGAGATACAGAGTGTTGCCCCATTACGAAGCAAAGCTTTATCAGAGCGCGAATGTCTGTGTGGCAGCGAATGCAGTTCCAAGGGACAGTGAAAACCAGCTAGAGCTTTCAGTGCTGGCAGCTTTCCTGTGGGCGCAATGTCTGGACGTTTCCAATTTGGCAGCCGGGCTCTGCCAGAGAGAGATACAGAGTGTTGCCCCATTACGAAGCAATGCTTTAGCAGAGCGCGAATGTCTGTGTGGCAGCGAATGCAGTTCCAAGGGACAGTGAAAACCAGCTAGAGCTTTCAGTGCTGGCAGCTTTCCTGTGGGCGCAATGTCTGGACGTTTCCAATTTGGCAGCCGGGCTCTGCCAGAGAGAGATACAGAGTGTCGCCCCATTACGAAGCAAAGCTTTAGCAGAGCGCGAATGTCTGTGTGGCAGCGAATGCAGTTCCAAGGGACAGTGAAAACCAGCTAGAGCTTTCAGTGCTGGCAGCTTTCCTGTGGGCGCAATGTCTGGACGTTTCCAATTTGGCAGCCGGGCTCTGCCAGAGAGAGATACAGAGTGTTGCCCCATTAGGAAGCAATGCTTTAGCAGAGCGCGAATGTCTGTGTGGCAGCGAATGCAGTTCCAAGGGACAGTGAAAACCAGCTAGAGCTTTCAGTGCTGGCAGCTTTCCTGTGGGCGCAATCTCTGGACGTTTCCAATTTGGCAGCCGGGCTCTGCCAGAGAGAGATACAGAGTGTTGCCCCATTACGAAGCAATGCTTTAGCAGAGCGCGAATGTCTGTGTGGCAGCGAATGCAGTTCCAAGGGACAGTGAAAACCAGCTAGAGCTTTCAGTGCTGGCAGCTTTCCTGTGGGCGCAATCTCTGGACGTTTCCAATTTGGCAGCCGGGCTCTGCCAGAGAGAGATACAGAGTGTTGCCCCATTACGAAGCAAAGCTTTAGCAGAGCGCGAATGTCTGTGTGGCAGCGAATGCAGTTCCAAGGGACAGTGAAAACCAGCTAGAGCTTTCAGTGCTGGCAGCTTTCCTGTGGGCGCAATCTCTGGACGTTTCCAATTTGGCAGCCGGGCTGTGCCAGAGAGAGATACAGAGTGTTGCCCCATTAGGAAGCAATGCTTTAGCAGAGCGCGAATGTCTGTGTGGCAGCGAATGCAGTTCCAAGGGACAGTGAAAACCAGCTAGAGCTTTCAGTGCTGGCAGCTTTCCTGTGGGCGCAATCTCTGGACGTTTCCAATTTGGCAGCCGGGCTCTGCCAGAGAGAGATACAGAGTGTTGCCCCATTAGGAAGCAATGCTTTAGCAGAGCGCGAATGTCTGTGTGGCAGCGAATGCAGTTCCAAGGGACAGTGAAAACCAGCTAGAGCTTTCAGTGCTGGCAGCTTTCCTGTGGGCGCAATGTCTGGACGTTTCCAATTTGGCAGCCGGGCTCTGCCAGAGAGAGATACAGAGTGTTGCCCAATTACCAAGTTAAGCTTTAGCAGAGCGCGAATGTCTGTGTGGCAGCGAATGCAGTTCCAAGGGACAGTGAAAACCAGCTAGAGCTTTCAGTGCTGGCAGCTTTCCTGTGGGCGCAATCTCTGGACGTTTCCAATTTGGCAGCCGGGCTCTGCCAGAGAGAGATACAGAGTGTTGCCCCATTACGAAGCAATGCTTTAGCAGAGCGCGAATGTCTGTGTGGCAGCGAATGCAGTTCCAAGGGACAGTGAAAACCAGCTAGAGCTTTCAGTGCTGGCAGCTTTCCTGTGGGCGCAATGTCTGGACGTTTCCAATTTGGCAGCCGGGCTCTGCCAGAGAGAGATACAGAGTGTTGCCCCATTACGAAGCAATGCTTTAGCAGAGCGCGAATGTCTGTGTGGCAGCGAATGCAGTTCCAAGGGACAGTGAAAACCAGCTAGAGCTTTCAGTGCTGGCAGCTTTCCTGTGGGCGCAATCTCTGGACGTTTCCAATTTGGCAGCCGGGCTCTGCCAGAGAGATATACAGAGTGTTGCCCCATTACGAAGCAAAGCTTTAGCAGAGCGCGAATGTCTGTGTGGCAGCGAATGCAGTTCCAAGGGACAGTGAAAACGAGCTAGAGCTTTCAGTGCTGGCAGCTTTCCTGTGGGCGCAATGTCTGGACGTTTCCAATTTGGCAGCCGGGCTCTGCCAGAGAGAGATACAGATTGTTGCCCAATTACCAAGTTAAGCTTTAGCAGAGCGCGAATGTCTGTGTGGCAGCGAATGCAGTTCCAAGGGACAGTGAAAACCAGCTAGAGCTTTCAGTGCTGGCAGCTTTCCTGTGGGCGCAATATCTGGACGTTTCCAATTTGGCAGCCGGGCTCTGCCAGAGAGAGATACAGAGTGTTGCCCCATTACGAAGCAATGCTTTAGCAGAGCGCGAATGTCTGTGTGGCAGCGAATGCAGTTCCAAGGGACAGTGAAAACCAGCTAGAGCTTTCAGTGCTGGCAGCTTTCCTGTGGGTGCAATCTGTGGACGTTTCCAATTTGGCAGCCGGGCTCTTCCAGAGAGATATACAGAGTGTTGCCCAATTACCAAGTTAAGCTTTAGCAGAGCGCGAATGTCTGTGTGGCAGCGAATGCAGTTCCAAGGGACAGTGAAAACCAGCTAGAGCTTTCAGTGCTGGCAGCTTTCCTGTGGGCGCAATCTCGGGACGTTTCCAATTTGGCAGCCGGGCTCTGCCAGAGAGAGATACAGAGTGTTGCCCCATTACGAAGCAAAGCTTTAGCAGAGCGCGAATGTCTGTGTGGCAGCGAATGCAGTTCCAAGGGACAGTGAAAACCAGCTAGAGCTTTCAGTGCTGGCAGCTTTCCTGTGGGCGCAATCTCTGGACGTTTCCAATTTGGCAGCCGGGCTCTGCCAGAGAGAGATACAGAGTGTTGCCCCATTACGAAGCAATGCTTTAGCAGAGCGCGAATGTCTGTGTGGCAGCGAATGCAGTTCCAAGGGACAGTGAAAACCAGCTAGAGCTTTCAGTGCTGGCAGCTTTCCTGTGGGCGCAATGTCTGGACGTTTCCAATTTGGCAGCCGGGCTCTGCCAGAGAGAGATACAGAGTGTCGCCCCATTACGAAGCAAAGCTTTAGCAGAGCGCGAATGTCTGTGTGGCAGCGAATGCAGTTCCAAGGGACAGTGAAAACCAGCTAGAGCTTTCAGTGCTGGCAGCTTTCCTGTGGGCGCAATCTCTGGACGTTTCCAATTTGGCAGCCGGGCTCTGCCAGAGAGAGATACAGAGTGTTGCCCCATTACGAAGCAATGCTTTAGCAGAGCGCGAATGTCTGTGTGGCAGCGAATGCAGTTCCAAGGGACAGTGAAAACCAGCTAGAGCTTTCAGTGCTGGCAGCTTTCCTGTGGGCGCAATCTCTGGACGTTTCCAATTTGGCAGCCGGGCTCTGCCAGAGAGAGATACAGAGTGTTGCCCCATTAGGAAGCAATGCTTTAGCAGAGCGCGAATGTCTGTGTGGCAGCGAATGCAGTTCCAAGGGACAGTGAAAACCAGCTAGAGCTTTCAGTGCTGGCAGCTTTCCTGTGGGCGCAATCTCTGGACGTTTCCAATTTGGCAGCCGGGCTCTGCCAGAGAGAGATACAGAGTGTTGCCCCATTAGGAAGCAATGCTTTAGCAGAGCGCGAATGTCTGTGTGGCAGCGAATGCAGTTCCAAGGGACAGTGAAAACCAGCTAGAGCTTTCAGTGCTGGCAGCTTTCCTGTGGGCGCAATCTCTGGACGTTTCCAATTTGGCAGCCGGGCTCTGCCAGAGAGAGATACAGAGTGTTGCCCCATTACGAAGCAATGCTTTAGCAGAGCGCGAATGTCTGTGTGGCAGCGAATGCAGTTCCAAGGGACAGTGAAAACCAGCTAGAGCTTTCAGTGCTGGCAGCTTTCCTGTGGGCGCAATCTCTGGACGTTTCCAATTTGGCAGCCGGGCTCTGCCAGAGAGAGATACAGAGTGTTGCCCCATTAGGAAGCAATGCTTTAGCAGAGCGCGAATGTCTGTGTGGCAGCGAATGCAGTTCCAAGGGACAGTGAAAACCAGCTAGAGCTTTCAGTGCTGGCAGCTTTCCTGTGGGCGCAATCTCTGGACGTTTCCAATTTGGCAGCCGGGCTCTGCCAGAGAGAGATACAGAGTGTTGCCCCATTAGGAAGCAATGCTTTAGCAGAGCGCGAATGTCTGTGTGGCAGCGAATGCAGTTCCAAGGGACAGTGAAAACCAGCTAGAGCTTTCAGTGCTGGCAGCTTTCCTGTGGGCGCAATGTCTGGACGTTTCCAATTTGGCAGCCGGGCTCTGCCAGAGAGAGATACAGAGTGTTGCCCAATTACCAAGTTAAGCTTTAGCAGAGCGCGAATGTCTGTGTGGCAGCGAATGCAGTTCCAAGGGACAGTGAAAACCAGCTAGAGCTTTCAGTGCTGGCAGCTTTCCTGTGGGCGCAATCTCTGGACGTTTCCAATTTGGCAGCCGGGCTCTGCCAGAGAGAGATACAGAGTGTTGCCCAATTACCAAGTTAAGCTTTAGCAGAGCGCGAATGTCTGTGTGGCAGCGAATGCAGTTCCAAGGGACAGTGAAAACCAGCTAGAGCTTTCAGTGCTGGCAGCTTTCCTGTGGGCGCAATGTCTGGACGTTTCCAATTTGGCAGCCGGGCTCTGCCAGAGAGAGATACAGAGTGTTGCCCCATTACGAAGCAATGCTTTAGCAGAGCGCGAATGTCTGTGTGGCAGCGAATGCAGTTCCAAGGGACAGTGAAAACCAGCTAGAGCTTTCAGTGCTGGCAGCTTTCCTGTGGGCGCAATCTCTGGACGTTTCCAATTTGGCAGCCGGGCTCTGCCAGAGAGATATACAGAGTGTTGCCCCATTACGAAGCAAAGCTTTAGCAGAGCGTGAATGTCTGTGTGGCAGCGAATGCAGTTCCAAGGGACAGTGAAAACGAGCTAGAGCTTTCAGTGCTGGCAGCTTTCCTGTGGGCGCAATGTCTGGACGTTTCCAATTTGGCAGCCGGGCTCTGCCAGAGAGAGATACAGATTGTTGCCCAATTACCAAGTTAAGCTTTAGCAGAGCGCGAATGTCTGTGTGGCAGCGAATGCAGTTCCAAGGGACAGTGAAAACCAGCTAGAGCTTTCAGTGCTGGCAGCTTTCCTGTGGGCGCAATCTCTGGACGTTTCCAATTTGGCAGCCGGGCTCTGCCAGAGAGAGATACAGAGTGTTGCCCCATTACGAAGCAATGCTTTAGCAGAGCGCGAATGTCTGTGTGGCAGCGAATGCAGTTCCAAGGGACAGTGAAAACCAGCTAGAGCTTTCAGTGCTGGCAGCTTTCCTGTGGGTGCAATCTGTGGACGTTTCCAATTTGGCAGCCGGGCTCTTCCAGAGAGATATACAGAGTGTTGCCCAATTACCAAGTTAAGCTTTAGCAGAGCGCGAATGTCTGTGTGGCAGCGAATGCAGTTCCAAGGGACAGTGAAAACCAGCTAGAGCTTTCAGTGCTGGCAGCTTTCCTGTGGGCGCAATCTCTGGACGTTTCCAATTTGGCAGCCGGGCTCTGCCAGAGAGAGATACAGAGTGTTGCCCCATTACGAAGCAAAGCTTTAGCAGAGCGCGAATGTCTGTGTGGCAGCGAATGCAGTTCCAAGGGACAGTGAAAACCAGCTAGAGCTTTCAGTGCTGGCAGCTTTCCTGTGGGCGCAATCTCTGGACGTTTCCAATTTGGCAGCCGGGCTCTGCCAGAGAGAGATACAGAGTGTTGCCCAATTACCAAGTTAAGCTTTATCAGAGCGCGAATGTCTGTGTGGCAGCGAATGCAGTTCCAAGGGACAGTGAATACCAGCTAGAGCTTTCAGTGCTGGCAGCTTTCCAGTGGGCGCAATCTCTGGACGTTTCCAATTTGGCAGCCGGGCTCTGCCAGAGAGAGATACAGAGTGTTGCCCCATTACGAAGCAATGCTTTAGCAGAGCACGAATGTCTGTGTGGCAGCGAATGCAGTTCCAAGGGACAGTGAAAACCAGCTAGAGCTTTCAGTGCTGGCAGCTTTTCTGTGGGCGCAATGTCTGGACGTTTCCAATTTGGCAGCCGGGCTCTGCCAGAGAGAGATACAGAGTGTTGCCCCATTACGAAGCAGTGCTTTAGCAGAGCGCGAATGTCTGTGTGGCAGCGAATGCAGTTCCAAGGGACAGTGAAAACCAGCTAGAGCTTTCAGTGCTGGCAGCTTTCCTGTGGGCGCAATCTCTGGACGTTTCCAATTTGGCAGCCGGGCTCTGCCAGAGAGAGGTACAGAGTGTTGCCCCATTACGGAGCAATGCTTTAGCAGAGCGCGAATGTCTGTGTGGCAGCGAATGCAGTTCCAAGGGACAGTGAAAACCAGCTAGAGCTTTCAGTGCTGGCAGCTTTCCTGTGGGCGCAATCTCTGGACGTTTCCAATTTGGCAGCCGGGCTCTGCCAGAGAGAGATACAGAGTGTTGCCCCATTACGAAGCAAAGCTTTAGCAGAGCGCGAATGTCTGTGTGGCAGCGAATGCAGTTCCAAGGGACAGTGAAAACCAGCTAGAGCTTTCAGTGCTGGCAGCTTTCCTGTGGGCGCAATCTCTGGACGTTTCCAATTTGGCAGCCGGGCTCTGCCAGGGAGAGATACAGAGTGTTGCCCCATTACGAAGCAAAGCTTTATCAGAGCGCGAATGTCTGTGTGGCAGCGAATGCAGTTCCAAGGGACAGTGAAAACCAGCTAGAGCTTTCAGTGCTGGCAGCTTTCCTGTGGGCGCAATGTCTGGACGTTTCCAATTTGGCAGCCGGGCTCTGCCAGAGAGAGATACAGAGTGTTGCCCCATTACGAAGCAATGCTTTAGCAGAGCGCGAATGTCTGTGTGGCAGCGAATGCAGTTCCAAGGGACAGTGAAAACCAGCTAGAGCTTTCAGTGCTGGCAGCTTTCCTGTGGGCGCAATGTCTGGACGTTTCCAATTTGGCAGCCGGGCTCTGCCAGAGAGAGATACAGAGTGTCGCCCCATTACGAAGCAAAGCTTTAGCAGAGCGCGAATGTCTGTGTGGCAGCGAATGCAGTTCCAAGGGACAGTGAAAACCAGCTAGAGCTTTCAGTGCTGGCAGCTTTCCTGTGGGCGCAATGTCTGGACGTTTCCAATTTGGCAGCCGGGCTCTGCCAGAGAGAGATACAGAGTGTTGCCCCATTACGAAGCACTGCTTTAGCAGAGCGCGAATGTCTGTGTGGCAGCGAATGCAGTTCCAAGGGACAGTGAAAACCAGCTAGAGCTTTCAGTGCTGGCAGCTTTCCTGTGGGCGCAATCTCTGGACGTTTCCAATTTGGCAGCCGGGCTCTGCCAGAGAGAGATACAGAGTGTTGCCCCATTAGGAAGCAATGCTTTAGCAGAGCGCGAATGTCTGTGTGGCAGCGAATGCAGTTCCAAGGGACAGTGAAAACCAGCTAGAGCTTTCAGTGCTGGCAGCTTTCCTGTGGGCGCAATCTCTGGACGTTTCCAATTTGGCAGCCGGGCTCTGCCAGAGAGAGATACAGAGTGTTGCCCCATTAGGAAGCAATGCTTTAGCAGAGCGCGAATGTCTGTGTGGCAGCGAATGCAGTTCCAAGGGACAGTGAAAACCAGCTAGAGCTTTCAGTGCTGGCAGCTTTCCTGTGGGCGCAATCTCTGGACGTTTCCAATTTGGCAGCCGGGCTCTGCCAGAGAGAGATACAGAGTGTTGCCCCATTACGAAGCAATGCTTTAGCAGAGCGCGAATGTCTGTGTGGCAGCGAATGCAGTTCCAAGGGACAGTGAAAACCAGCTAGAGCTTTCAGTGCTGGCAGCTTTCCTGTGGGCGCAATCTCTGGACGTTTCCAATTTGGCAGCCGGGCTCTGCCAGAGAGAGATACAGAGTGTTGCCCCATTACGAAGCAGTGCTTTAGCAGAGCGCGAATGTCTGTGTGGCAGCGAATGCAGTTCCAAGGGACAGTGAAAACCAGCTAGAGCTTTCAGTGCTGGCAGCTTTCCTGTGGGCGCAATCTCTGGACGTTTCCAATTTGGCAGCCGGGCTCTGCCAGAGAGAGATACAGAGTGTTGCCCCATTAGGAAGCAATGCTTTAGCAGAGCGCGAATGTCTGTGTGGCAGCGAATGCAGTTCCAAGGGACAGTGAAAACCAGCTAGAGCTTTCAGTGCTGGCAGCTTTCCTGTGGGCGCAATCTCTGGACGTTTCCAATTTGGCAGCCGGGCTCTGCCAGAGAGAGATACAGAGTGTTGCCCCATTAGGAAGCAATGCTTTAGCAGAGCGCGAATGTCTGTGTGGCAGCGAATGCAGTTCCAAGGGACAGTGAAAACCAGCTAGAGCTTTCAGTGCTGGCAGCTTTCCTGTGGGCGCAATCTCTGGACGTTTCCAATTTGGCAGCCGGGCTCTGCCAGAGAGAGATACAGAGTGTTGCCCCATTACGAAGCAATGCTTTAGCAGAGCGCGAATGTCTGTGTGGCAGCGAATGCAGTTCCAAGGGACAGTGAAAACCAGCTAGAGCTTTCAGTGCTGGCAGCTTTCCTGTGGGCGCAATCTCTGGACGTTTCCAATTTGGCAGCCGGGCTCTGCCAGAGAGATATACAGAGTGTTGCCCCATTACGAAGCAAAGCTTTAGCAGAGCGCGAATGTCTGTGTGGCAGCGAATGCAGTCCCAAGGGACAGTGAAAACGAGCTAGAGCTTTCAGTGCTGGCAGCTTTCCTGTGGGCGCAATGTCTGGACGTTTCCAATTTGGCAGCCGGGCTCTGCCAGAGAGAGATACAGATTGTTGCCCAATTACCAAGTTAAGCTTTAGCAGAGCGCGAATGTCTGTGTGGCAGCGAATGCAGTTCCAAGGGACAGTGAAAACCAGCTAGAGCTTTCAGTGCTGGCAGCTTTCCAGTGGGCGCAATCTCTGGACGTTTCCAATTTGGCAGCCGGGCTCTGCCAGAGAGAGATACAGAGTGTTGCCCCATTACGAAGCAATGCTTTAGCAGAGCACGAATGTCTGTGTGGCAGCGAATGCAGTTCCAAGGGACAGTGAAAACCAGCTAGAGCTTTCAGTGCTGGCAGCCTTTCTGTGGCCGCAATGTCTGGACGTTTCCAATTTGGCAGCCGGGCTCTGCCAGAGAGAGATACAGAGTGTTGCCCCATTACGAAGCAGTGCTTTAGCAGAGCGCGAATGTCTGTGTGGCAGCGAATGCAGTTCCAAGGGACAGTGAAAACCAGCTAGAGCTTTCAGTGCTGGCAGCTTTCCTGTGGGCGCAATCTCTGGACGTTTCCAATTTGGCAGCCGGGCTCTGCCAGAGAGAGGTACAGAGTGTTGCCCCATGACGAAGCAATGCTTTAGCAGAGCGCGAATGTCTGTGTGGCAGCGAATGCAGTTCCAAGGGACAGTGAAAACCAGCTAGAGCTTTCAGTGCTGGCAGCTTTCCTGTGGGCGCAATCTCTGGACGTTTCCAATTTGGCAGCCGGGCTCTGCCAGAGAGAGATACAGAGTGTTGCCCCATTACGAAGCAAAGCTTTAGCAGAGCGCGAATGTCTGTGTGGCAGCGAATGCAGTTCCAAGGGACAGTGAAAACCAGCTAGAGCTTTCAGTGCTGGCAGCTTTCCTGTGGGCGCAATCTCTGGACGTTTCCAATTTGGCAGCCGGGCTCTGCCAGAGAGAGATACAGAGTGTTGCCCCATTACGAAGCAAAGCTTTATCAGAGCGCGAATGTCTGTGTGGCAGCGAATGCAGTTCCAAGGGACAGTGAAAACCAGCTAGAGCTTTCAGTGCTGGCAGCTTTCCTGTGGGCGCAATGTCTGGACGTTTCCAATTTGGCAGCCGGGCTCTGCCAGAGAGAGATACAGAGTGTTGCCCCATTACGAAGCAATGCTTTAGCAGAGCGCGAATGTCTGTGTGGCAGCGAATGCAGTTCCAAGGGACAGTGAAAACCAGCTAGAGCTTTCAGTGCTGGCAGCTTTCCTGTGGGCGCAATCTCTGGACGTTTCCAATTTGGCAGCCGGGCTCTGCCAGAGAGAGATACAGAGTGTCGCCCCATTACGAAGCAAAGCTTTAGCAGAGCGCGAATGTCTGTGTGGCAGCGAATGCAGTTCCAAGGGACAGTGAAAACCAGCTAGAGCTTTCAGTGCTGGCAGCTTTCCTGTGGGCGCAATGTCTGGACGTTTCCAATTTGGCAGCCGGGCTCTGCCAGAGAGAGATACAGAGTGTTGCCCCATTACGAAGCAATGCTTTAGCAGAGCGCGAATGTCTGTGTGGCAGCGAATGCAGTTCCAAGGGACAGTGAAAACCAGCTAGAGCTTTCAGTGCTGGCAGCTTTCCTGTGGGCGCAATCTCTGGACGTTTCCAATTTGGCAGCCGGGCTCTGCCAGAGAGAGATACAGAGTGTTGCCCCATTAGGAAGCAATGCTTTAGCAGAGCGCGAATGTCTGTGTGGCAGCGAATGCAGTTCCAAGGGACAGTGAAAACCAGCTAGAGCTTTCAGTGCTGGCAGCTTTCCTGTGGGCGCAATCTCTGGACGTTTCCAATTTGGCAGCCGGGCTCTGCCAGAGAGAGATACAGAGTGTTGCCCCATTACGAAGCAATGCTTTAGCAGAGCGCGAATGTCTGTGTGGCAGCGAATGCAGTTCCAAGGGACAGTGAAAACCAGCTAGAGCTTTCAGTGCTGGCAGCTTTCCTGTGGGCGCAATCTCTGGACGTTTCCAATTTGGCAGCCGGGCTCTGCCAGAGAGAGATACAGAGTGTTGCCCCATTACGAAGCAATGCTTTAGCAGAGCGCGAATGTCTGTGTGGCAGCGAATGCAGTTCCAAGGGACAGTGAAAACCAGCTAGAGCTTTCAGTGCTGGCAGCTTTCCTGTGGGCGCAATCTCTGGACGTTTCCAATTTGGCAGCCGGGCTCTGCCAGAGAGAGATACAGAGTGTTGCCCCATTACGAAGCAGTGCTTTAGCAGAGCGCGAATGTCTGTGTGGCAGCGAATGCAGTTCCAAGGGACAGTGAAAACCAGCTAGAGCTTTCAGTGCTGGCAGCTTTCCTGTGGGCGCAATCTCTGGACGTTTCCAATTTGGCAGCCGGGCTCTGCCAGAGAGAGATACAGAGTGTTGCCCCATTAGGAAGCAATGCTTTAGCAGAGCGCGAATGTCTGTGTGGCAGCGAATGCAGTTCCAAGGGACAGTGAAAACCAGCTAGAGCTTTCAGTGCTGGCAGCTTTCCTGTGGGCGCAATCTCTGGACGTTTCCAATTTGGCAGCCGGGCTCTGCCAGAGAGAGATACAGAGTGTTGCCCCATTAGGAAGCAATGCTTTAGCAGAGCGCGAATGTCTGTGTGGCAGCGAATGCAGTTCCAAGGGACAGTGAAAACCAGCTAGAGCTTTCAGTGCTGGCAGCTTTCCTGTGGGCGCAATGTCTGGACGTTTCCAATTTGGCAGCCGGGCTCTGCCAGAGAGAGATACAGAGTGTTGCCCAATTACCAAGTTAAGCTTTAGCAGAGCGCGAATGTCTGTGTGGCAGCGAATGCAGTTCCAAGGGACAGTGAAAACCAGCTAGAGCTTTCAGTGCTGGCAGCTTTCCTGTGGGCGCAATGTCTGGACGTTTCCAATTTGGCAGCCGGGCTCTGCCAGAGAGAGATACAGAGTGTTGCCCCATTAGGAAGCAATGCTTTAGCAGAGCGCGAATGTCTGTGTGGCAGCGAATGCAGTTCCAAGGGACAGTGAAAACCAGCTAGAGCTTTCAGTGCTGGCAGCTTTCCTGTGGGCGCAATCTCTGGACGTTTCCAATTTGGCAGCCGGGCTCTGCCAGAGAGAGATACAGAGTGTTGCCCCATTACGAAGCAATGCTTTAGCAGAGCGCGAATGTCTGTGTGGCAGCGAATGCAGTTCCAAGGGACAGTGAAAACCAGCTAGAGCTTTCAGTGCTGGCAGCTTTCCTGTGGGCGCAATCTCTGGACGTTTCCAATTTGGCAGCCGGGCTCTGCCAGAGAGATATACAGAGTGTTGCCCCATTACGAAGCAAAGCTTTAGCAGAGCGTGAATGTCTGTGTGGCAGCGAATGCAGTTCCAAGGGACAGTGAAAACGAGCTAGAGCTTTCAGTGCTGGCAGCTTTCCTGTGGGCGCAATCTCTGGACGTTTCCAATTTGGCAGCCGGGCTCTGCCAGAGAGAGGTACAGAGTGTTGCCCCATTACGAAGCAATGCTTTAGCAGAGCGCGAATGTCTGTGTGGCAGCGAATGCAGTTCCAAGGGACAGTGAAAACCAGCTAGAGCTTTCAGTGCTGGCAGCTTTCCTGTGGGCGCAATCTCTGGACGTTTCCAATTTGGCAGCCGGGCTCTGCCAGAGAGAGATACAGAGTGTTGCCCCATTAGGAAGCAATGCTTTAGCAGAGCGCGAATGTCTGTGTGGCAGCGAATGCAGTTCCAAGGGACAGTGAAAACCAGCTAGAGCTTTCAGTGCTGGCAGCTTTCCTGTGGGCGCAATCTCTGGACGTTTCCAATTTGGCAGCCGGGCTCTGCCAGAGAGAGATACAGAGTGTTGCCCCATTACGAAGCAATGCTTTAGCAGAGCGCGAATGTCTGTGTGGCAGCGAATGCAGTTCCAAGGGACAGTGAAAACCAGCTAGAGCTTTCAGTGCTGGCAGCTTTCCTGTGGGCGCAATCTCTGGACGTTTCCAATTTGGCAGCCGGGCTCTGCCAGAGAGAGATACAGAGTGTTGCCCCATTAGGAAGCAAAGCTTTAGCAGAGCGCGAATGTCTGTGTGGCAGCGAATGCAGTTCCAAGGGACAGTGAAAACCAGCTAGAGCTTTCAGTGCTGGCAGCTTTCCTGTGGGCGCAATCTCTGGACGTTTCCAATTTGGCAGCCGGGCTCTGCCAGAGAGAGATACAGAGTGTTGCCCCATTAGGAAGCAATGCTTTAGCAGAGCGCGAATGTCTGTGTGGCAGCGAATGCAGTTCCAAGGGACAGTGAAAACCAGCTAGAGCTTTCAGTGCTGGCAGCTTTCCTGTGGGCGCAATCTCTGGACGTTTCCAATTTGGCAGCCGGGCTCTGCCAGAGAGAGATACAGAGTGTTGCCCCATTAGGAAGCAATGCTTTAGCAGAGCGCGAATGTCTGTGTGGCAGCGAATGCAGTTCCAAGGGACAGTGAAAACCAGCTAGAGCTTTCAGTGCTGGCAGCTTTCCTGTGGGCGCAATCTCTGGACGTTTCCAATTTGGCAGCCGGGCTCTGCCAGAGAGAGATACAGAGTGTTGCCCCATTAGGAAGCAATGCTTTAGCAGAGCGCGAATGTCTGTGTGGCAGCGAATGCAGTTCCAAGGGACAGTGAAAACCAGCTAGAGCTTTCAGTGCTGGCAGCTTTCCTGTGGGCGCAATCTCTGGACGTTTCCAATTTGGCAGCCGGGCTCTGCCAGAGAGAGATACAGAGTGTTGCCCCATTACGAAGCAATGCTTTAGCAGAGCGCGAATGTCTGTGTGGCAGCGAATGCAGTTCCAAGGGACAGTGAAAACCAGCTAGAGCTTTCAGTGCTGGCAGCTTTCCTGTGGGCGCAATCTCTGGACGTTTCCAATTTGGCAGCCGGGCTCTGCCAGAGAGAGATACAGAGTGTTGCCCCATTACGAAGCAATGCTTTAGCAGAGCGCGAATGTCTGTGTGGCAGCGAATGCAGTTCCAAGGGACAGTGAAAACCAGCTAGAGCTTTCAGTGCTGGCAGCTTTCCTGTGGGCGCAATCTCTGGACGTTTCCAATTTGGCAGCCGGGCTCTGCCAGAGAGAGATACAGAGTGTTGCCCCATTACGAAGCAGTGCTTTAGCAGAGCGCGAATGTCTGTGTGGCAGCGAATGCAGTTCCAAGGGACAGTGAAAACCAGCTAGAGCTTTCAGTGCTGGCAGCTTTCCTGTGGGCGCAATCTCTGGACGTTTCCAATTTGGCAGCCGGGCTCTGCCAGAGAGAGATACAGAGTGTTGCCCCATTAGGAAGCAATGCTTTAGCAGAGCGCGAATGTCTGTGTGGCAGCGAATGCAGTTCCAAGGGACAGTGAAAACCAGCTAGAGCTTTCAGTGCTGGCAGCTTTCCTGTGGGCGCAATCTCTGGACGTTTCCAATTTGGCAGCCGGGCTCTGCCAGAGAGAGATACAGAGTGTTGCCCCATTAGGAAGCAATGCTTTAGCAGAGCGCGAATGTCTGTGTGGCAGCGAATGCAGTTCCAAGGGACAGTGAAAACCAGCTAGAGCTTTCAGTGCTGGCAGCTTTCCTGTGGGCGCAATGTCTGGACGTTTCCAATTTGGCAGCCGGGCTCTGCCAGAGAGAGATACAGAGTGTTGCCCAATTACCAAGTTAAGCTTTAGCAGAGCGCGAATGTCTGTGTGGCAGCGAATGCAGTTCCAAGGGACAGTGAAAACCAGCTAGAGCTTTCAGTGCTGGCAGCTTTCCTGTGGGCGCAATCTCTGGACGTTTCCAATTTGGCAGCCGGGCTCTGCCAGAGAGAGATACAGAGTGTTGCCCCATTACGAAGCAATGCTTTAGCAGAGCGCGAATGTCTGTGTGGCAGCGAATGCAGTTCCAAGGGACAGTGAAAACCAGCTAGAGCTTTCAGTGCTGGCAGCTTTCCTGTGGGCGCAATCTCTGGACGTTTCCAATTTGGCAGCCGGGCTCTGCCAGAGAGAGATACAGAGTGTTGCCCCATTACGAAGCAATGCTTTAGCAGAGCGCGAATGTCTGTGTGGCAGCGAATGCAGTTCCAAGGGACAGTGAAAACCAGCTAGAGCTTTCAGTGCTGGCAGCTTTCCTGTGGGCGCAATCTCTGGACGTTTCCAATTTGGCAGCCGGGCTCTGCCAGAGAGATATACAGAGTGTTGCCCCATTACGAAGCAAAGCTTTAGCAGAGCGTGAATGTCTGTGTGGCAGCGAATGCAGTTCCAAGGGACAGTGAAAACGAGCTAGAGCTTTCAGTGCTGGCAGCTTTCCTGTGGGCGCAATGTCTGGACGTTTCCAATTTGGCAGCCGGGCTCTGCCAGAGAGAGATACAGAGTGTTGCCCAATTACCAAGTTAAGCTTTAGCAGAGCGCGAATGTCTGTGTGGCAGCGAATGCAGTTCCAAGGGACAGTGAAAACCAGCTAGAGCTTTCAGTGCTGGCAGCTTTCCTGTGGGCGCAATCTCTGGACGTTTCCAATTTGGCAGCCGGGCTCTGCCAGAGAGAGATACAGAGTGTTGCCCCATTACGAAGCAATGCTTTAGCAGAGCGCGAATGTCTGTGTGGCAGCGAATGCAGTTCCAAGGGACAGTGAAAACCAGCTAGAGCTTTCAGTGCTGGCAGCTTTCCTGTGGGTGCAATCTGTGGACGTTTCCAATTTGGCAGCCGGGCTCTTCCAGAGAGATATACAGAGTGTTGCCCAATTACCAAGTTAAGCTTTAGCAGAGCGCGAATGTCTGTGTGGCAGCGAATGCAGTTCCAAGGGACAGTGAAAACCAGCTAGAGCTTTCAGTGCTGGCAGCTTTCCTGTGGGCGCAATCTCTGGACGTTTCCAATTTGGCAGCCGGGCTCTGCCAGAGAGAGATACAGAGTGTTGCCCCATTACGAAGCAAAGCTTTAGCAGAGCGCGAATGTCTGTGTGGCAGCGAATGCAGTTCCAAGGGACAGTGAAAACCAGCTAGAGCTTTCAGTGCTGGCAGCTTTCCTGTGGGCGCAATCTCTGGACGTTTCCAATTTGGCAGCCGGGCTCTGCCAGAGAGAGATACAGAGTGTTGCCCAATTACCAAGTTAAGCTTTAGCAGAGCGCGAATGTCTGTGTGGCAGCGAATGCAGTTCCAAGGGACAGTGAATACCAGCTAGAGCTTTCAGTGCTGGCAGCTTTCCAGTGGGCGCAATCTCTGGACGTTTCCAATTTGGCAGCCGGGCTCTGCCAGAGAGAGATACAGAGTGTTGCCCCATTACGAAGCAATGCTTTAGCAGAGCACGAATGTCTGTGTGGCAGCGAATGCAATTCCAAGGGACAGTGAAAACCAGCTAGAGCTTTCAGTGCTGGCAGCTTTTCTGTGGGCGCAATGTCTGGACGTTTCCAATTTGGCAGCCGGGCTCTGCCAGAGAGAGATACAGAGTGTTGCCCCATTACGAAGCAGTGCTTTAGCAGAGCGCGAATGTCTGTGTGGCAGCGAATGCAGTTCCAAGGGACAGTGAAAACCAGCTAGAGCTTTCAGTGCTGGCAGCTTTCCTGTGGGCGCAATCTCTGGACGTTTCCAATTTGGCAGCCGGGCTCTGCCAGAGAGAGGTACAGAGTGTTGCCCCATTACGAAGCAATGCTTTAGCAGAGCGCGAATGTCTGTGTGGCAGCGAATGCAGTTCCAAGGGACAGTGAAAACCAGCTAGAGCTTTCAGTGCTGGCAGCTTTCCTGTGGGCGCAATCTCTGGACGTTTCCAATTTGGCAGCCGGGCTCTGCCAGAGAGAGATACAGAGTGTTGCCCCATTACGAAGCAAAGCTTTAGCAGAGCGCGAATGTCTGTGTGGCAGCGAATGCAGTTCCAAGGGACAGTGAAAACCAGCTAGAGCTTTCAGTGCTGGCAGCTTTCCTGTGGGCGCAATCTCTGGACGTTTCCAATTTGGCAGCCGGGCTCTGCCAGAGAGATATACAGAGTGTTGCCCCATTACGAAGCAAAGCTTTAGCAGAGCGTGAATGTCTGTGTGGCAGCGAATGCAGTTCCAAGGGACAGTGAAAACCAGCTAGAGCTTTCAGTGCTGGCAGCTTTCCTGTGGGCGCAATCTCTGGACGTTTCCAATTTGGCAGCCGGGCTCTGCCAGAGAGAGATACAGATTGTTGACCAATTACCAAGTTAAGCTTTAGCAGAGCGCGAATGTCTGTGTGGCAGCGAATGCAGTTCCAAGGGACAGTGAAAACCAGCTAGAGCTTTCAGTGCTGGCAGCTTTCCTGTGGGCGCAATCTCTGGACGTTTCCAATTTGGCAGCCGGGCTCTGCCAGAGAGAGATACAGAGTGTTGCCCCATTACGAAGCAATGCTTTAGCAGAGCGCGAATGTCTGTGTGGCAGCGAATGCAGTTCCAAGGGACAGTGAAAACCAGCTAGAGCTTTCAGTGCTGGCAGCTTTCCTGTGGGCGCAATCTCTGGACGTTTCCAATTTGGCAGCCGGGCTCTGCCAGAGAGAGATACAGAGTGTTGCCCCATTACGAAGCAATGCTTTAGCAGAGCGCGAATGTCTGTGTGGCAGCGAATGCAGTTCCAAGGGACAGTGAAAACCAGCTAGAGCTTTCAGTGCTGGCAGCTTTCCTGTGGGCGCAATCTCTGGACGTTTCCAATTTGGCAGCCGGGCTCTGCCAGAGAGAGATACAGAGTGTTGCCCCATTACGAAGCAATGCTTTAGCAGAGCGCGAATGTCTGTGTGGCAGCGAATGCAGTTCCAAGGGACAGTGAAAACCAGCTAGAGCTTTCAGTGCTGGCAGCTTTCCTGTGGGCGCAATCTCTGGACGTTTCCAATTTGGCAGCCGGGCTCTGCCAGAGAGAGATACAGAGTGTTGCCCCATTAGGAAGCAATGCTTTAGCAGAGCGCGAATGTCTGTGTGGCAGCGAATGCAGTTCCAAGGGACAGTGAAAACCAGCTAGAGCTTTCAGTGCTGGCAGCTTTCCTGTGGGCGCAATCTCTGGACGTTTCCAATTTGGCAGCCGGGCTCTGCCAGAGAGAGATACAGAGTGTTGCCCCATTAGGAAGCAATGCTTTAGCAGAGCGCGAATGTCTGTGTGGCAGCGAATGCAGTTCCAAGGGACAGTGAAAACCAGCTAGAGCTTTCAGTGCTGGCAGCTTTCCTGTGGGCGCAATCTCTGGACGTTTCCAATTTGGCAGCCGGGCTCTGCCAGAGAGAGATACAGAGTGTTGCCCCATTAGGAAGCAATGCTTTAGCAGAGCGCGAATGTCTGTGTGGCAGCGAATGCAGTTCCAAGGGACAGTGAAAACCAGCTAGAGCTTTCAGTGCTGGCAGCTTTCCTGTGGGCGCAATCTCTGGACGTTTCCAATTTGGCAGCCGGGCTCTGCCAGAGAGAGATACAGAGTGTTGCCCCATTAGGAAGCAATGCTTTAGCAGAGCGCGAATGTCTGTGTGGCAGCGAATGCAGTTCCAAGGGACAGTGAAAACCAGCTAGAGCTTTCAGTGCTGGCAGCTTTCCTGTGGGCGCAATGTCTGGACGTTTCCAATTTGGCAGCCGGGCTCTGCCAGAGAGAGATACAGAGTGTTGCCCCATTACGAAGCAATGCTTTAGCAGAGCGCGAATGTCTGTGTGGCAGCGAATGCAGTTCCAAGGGACAGTGAAAACCAGCTAGAGCTTTCAGTGCTGGCAGCTTTCCTGTGGGCGCAATCTCTGGACGTTTCCAATTTGGCAGCCGGGCTCTGCCAGAGAGAGATACAGAGTGTTGCCCCATTAGGAAGCAATGCTTTAGCAGAGCGCAAATGTCTGTGTGGCAGCGAATGCAGTTCCAAGGGACAGTGAAAACCAGCTAGAGCTTTCAGTGCTGGCAGCTTTCCTGTGGGCGCAATGTCTGGACGTTTCCAATTTGGCAGCCGGGCTCTGCCAGAGAGAGATACAGAGTGTTGCCCAATTACCAAGTTAAGCTTTAGCAGAGCGCAAATGTCTGTGTGGCAGCGAATGCAGTTCCAAGGGACAGTGAAAACCAGCTAGAGCTTTCAGTGCTGGCAGCTTTGCTGTGGGCGCAATGTCTGGACGTTTCCAATTTGGCAGCCGGGCTCTGCCAGAGAGAGATACAGAGTGTTGCCCCATTACGAAGCAATGCTTTAGCAGAGCGCGAATGTCTGTGTGGCAGCGAATGCAGTTCCAAGGGACAGTGAAAACCAGCTAGAGCTTTCAGTGCTGGCAGCTTTCCTGTGGGCGCAATGTCTGGACGTTTCCAATTTGGCAGCCGGGCTCTGCCAGAGAGAGATACAGAGTGTTGCCCCATTACGAAGCAATGCTTTAGCAGAGCGCGAACGTCTGTGTGGCAGCGAATGCAGTTCCAAGGGACAGTGAAAACCAGCTAGAGCTTTCAGTGCTGGCAGCTTTCCTGTGGGCGCAATCTCTGGACGTTTCCAATTTGGCAGCCGGGCTCTGCCAGAGAGAGATACAGAGTGTTGCCCCATTAGGAAGCAATGCTTTAGCAGAGCGCGAATGTCTGTGTGGCAGCGAATGCAGTTCCAAGGGACAGTGAAAACCAGCTAGAGCTTTCAGTGCTGGCAGCTTTCCTGTGGGCGCAATCTCTGGACGTTTCCAATTTGGCAGCCGGGCTCTGCCAGAGAGAGATACAGAGTGTTGCCCCATTAGGAAGCAATGCTTTAGCAGAGCGCGAATGTCTGTGTGGCAGCGAATGCAGTTCCAAGGGACAGTGAAAACCAGCTAGAGCTTTCAGTGCTGGCAGCTTTCCTGTGGGCGCAATCTCTGGACGTTTCCAATTTGGCAGCCGGGCTCTGCCAGAGAGAGATACAGAGTGTTGCCCCATTACGAAGCAATGCTTTAGCAGAGCGCGAATGTCTGTGTGGCAGCGAATGCAGTTCCAAGGGACAGTGAAAACCAGCTAGAGCTTTCAGTGCTGGCAGCTTTCCTGTGGGCGCAATCTCTGGACGTTTCCAATTTGGCAGCCGGGCTCTGCCAGAGAGAGATACAGAGTGTTGCCCCATTACGAAGCAAAGCTTTAGCAGAGCGCGAATGTCTGTGTGGCAGCGAATGCAGTTCCAAGGGACAGTGAAAACCAGCTAGAGCTTTCAGTGCTGGCAGCTTTCCTGTGGGCGCAATCTCTGGACGTTTCCAATTTGGCAGCCGGGCTCTGCCAGAGAGAGATACAGAGTGTTGCCCCATTACGAAGCAATGCTTTAGCAGAGCGCGAATGTCTGTGTGGCAGCGAATGCAGTTCCAAGGGACAGTGAAAACCAGCTAGAGCTTTCAGTGCTGGCAGCTTTCCTGTGGGCGCAATCTCTGGACGTTTCCAATTTGGCAGCCGGGCTCTGCCAGAGAGAGATACAGAGTGTTGCCCCATTAGGAAGCAATGCTTTAGCAGAGCGCGAATGTCTGTGTGGCAGCGAATGCAGTTCCAAGGGACAGTGAAAACCAGCTAGAGCTTTCAGTGCTGGCAGCTTTCCTGTGGGCGCAATGTCTGGACGTTTCCAATTTGGCAGCCGGGCTCTGCCAGAGAGAGATACAGAGTGTTGCCCAATTACCAAGTTAAGCTTTAGCAGAGCGCGAATGTCTGTGTGGCAGCGAATGCAGTTCCAAGGGACAGTGAAAACCAGCTAGAGCTTTCAGTGCTGGCAGCTTTGCTGTGGGCGCAATGTCTGGACGTTTCCAATTTGGCAGCCGGGCTCTGCCAGAGAGAGATACAGAGTGTTGCCCCATTACGAAGCAATGCTTTAGCAGAGCGCGAATGTCTGTGTGGCAGCGAATGCAGTTCCAAGGGACAGTGAAAACCAGCTAGAGCTTTCAGTGCTGGCAGCTTTCCTGTGGGCGCAATGTCTGGACGTTTCCAATTTGGCAGCCGGGCTCTGCCAGAGAGAGATACAGAGTGTTGCCCCATTACGAAGCAATGCTTTAGCAGAGCGCGAATGTCTGTGTGGCAGCGAATGCAGTTCCAAGGGACAGTGAAAACCAGCTAGAGCTTTCAGTGCTGGCAGCTTTCCTGTGGGCGCAATCTCTGGACGTTTCCAATTTGGCAGCCGGGCTCTGCCAGAGAGAGATACAGAGTGTTGCCCCATTACGAAGCAAAGCTTTAGCAGAGCGTGAATGTCTGTGTGGCAGCGAATGCAGTTCCAAGGGACAGTGAAAACCAGCTAGAGCTTTCAGTGCTGGCAGCTTTCCTGTGGGCGCAATCTCTGGACGTTTCCAATTTGGCAGCCGGGCTCTGCCAGAGAGAGATACAGATTGTTGCCCAATTACGAAGTTAAGCTTTAGCAGAGCGCGAATGTCTGTGTGGCAGCGAATGCAGTTCCAAGGGACAGTGAAAACCAGCTAGAGCTTTCAGTGCTGGCAGCTTTCCTGTGGGCGCAATCTCGGGACGTTTCCAATTTGGCAGCCGGGCTCTGCCAGAGAGAGATACAGAGTGTTGCCCCATTACGAAGCAATGCTTTAGCAGAGCGCGAATGTCTGTGTGGCAGCGAATGCAGTTCCAAGGGACAGTGAAAACCAGCTAGAGCTTTCAGTGCTGGCAGCTTTCCTGTGGGCGCAATCTCTGGACGTTTCCAATTTGGCAGCCGGGCTCTGCCAGAGAGAGATACAGAGTGTTGCCCCATTACGAAGCAATGCTTTAGCAGAGCGCGAATGTCTGTGTGGCAGCGAATGCAGTTCCAAGGGACAGTGAAAACCAGCTAGAGCTTTCAGTGCTGGCAGCTTTCCTGTGGGCGCAATCTCTGGACGTTTCCAATTTGGCAGCCGGGCTCTGCCAGAGAGAGATACAGAGTGTTGCCCCATTACGAAGCAAAGCTTTAGCAGAGCGTGAATGTCTGTGTGGCAGCGAATGCAGTTCCAAGGGACAGTGAAAACCAGCTAGAGCTTTCAGTGCTGGCAGCTTTCCTGTGGGCGCAATCTCTGGACGTTTCCAATTTGGCAGCCGGGCTCTGCCAGAGAGAGATACAGATTGTTGCCCAATTACGAAGTTAAGCTTTAGCAGAGCGCGAATGTCTGTGTGGCAGCGAATGCAGTTCCAAGGGACAGTGAAAACCAGCTAGAGCTTTCAGTGCTGGCAGCTTTCCTGTGGGCGCAATCTCGGGACGTTTCCAATTTGGCAGCCGGGCTCTGCCAGAGAGAGATACAGAGTGTTGCCCCATTACGAAGCAATGCTTTAGCAGAGCGCGAATGTCTGTGTGGCAGCGAATGCAGTTCCAAGGGACAGTGAAAACCAGCTAGAGCTTTCAGTGCTGGCAGCTTTCCTGTGGGCGCAATCTCTGGACGTTTCCAATTTGGCAGCCGGGCTCTGCCAGAGAGAGATACAGAGTGTTGCCCCATTAGGAAGCAATGCTTTAGCAGAGCGCGAATGTCTGTGTGGCAGCGAATGCAGTTCCAAGGGACAGTGAAAACCAGCTAGAGCTTTCAGTGCTGGCAGCTTTCCTGTGGGCGCAATCTCTGGACGTTTCCAATTTGGCAGCCGGGCTCTGCCAGAGAGAGATACAGAGTGTTGCCCCATTAGGAAGCAATGCTTTAGCAGAGCGCGAATGTCTGTGTGGCAGCGAATGCAGTTCCAAGGGACAGTGAAAACCAGCTAGAGCTTTCAGTGCTGGCAGCTTTCCTGTGGGCGCAATCTCTGGACGTTTCCAATTTGGCAGCCGGGCTCTGCCAGAGAGAGATACAGAGTGTTGCCCCATTACGAAGCAAAGCTTTAGCAGAGCGCGAATGTCTGTGTGGCAGCGAATGCAGTTCCAAGGGACAGTGAAAACCAGCTAGAGCTTTCAGTGCTGGCAGCTTTCCTGTGGGCGCAATCTCTGGACGTTTCCAATTTGGCAGCCGGGCTCTGCCAGAGAGAGATACAGAGTGTTGCCCCATTACGAAGCAATGCTTTAGCAGAGCGCGAATGTCTGTGTGGCAGCGAATGCAGTTCCAAGGGACAGTGAAAACCAGCTAGAGCTTTCAGTGCTGGCAGCTTTCCTGTGGGCGCAATCTCTGGACGTTTCCAATTTGGCAGCCGGGCTCTGCCAGAGAGAGATACAGAGTGTTGCCCCATTAGGAAGCAATGCTTTAGCAGAGCGCGAATGTCTGTGTGGCAGCGAATGCAGTTCCAAGGGACAGTGAAAACCAGCTAGAGCTTTCAGTGCTGGCAGCTTTCCTGTGGGCGCAATGTCTGGACGTTTCCAATTTGGCAGCCGGGCTCTGCCAGAGAGAGATACAGAGTGTTGCCCAATTACCAAGTTAAGCTTTAGCAGAGCGCGAATGTCTGTGTGGCAGCGAATGCAGTTCCAAGGGACAGTGAAAACCAGCTAGAGCTTTCAGTGCTGGCAGCTTTCCTGTGGGCGCAATGTCTGGACGTTTCCAATTTGGCAGCCGGGCTCTGCCAGAGAGAGATACAGAGTGTTGCCCCATTACGAAGCAATGCTTTAGCAGAGCGCGAATGTCTGTGTGGCAGCGAATGCAGTTCCAAGGGACAGTGAAAACCAGCTAGAGCTTTCAGTGCTGGCAGCTTTCCTGTGGGCGCAATGTCTGGACGTTTCCAATTTGGCAGCCGGGCTCTGCCAGAGAGAGATACAGAGTGTTGCCCCATTACGAAGCAATGCTTTAGCAGAGCGCGAACGTCTGTGTGGCAGCGAATGCAGTTCCAAGGGACAGTGAAAACCAGCTAGAGCTTTCAGTGCTGGCAGCTTTCCTGTGGGCGCAATCTCTGGACGTTTCCAATTTGGCAGCCGGGCTCTGCCAGAGAGAGATACAGAGTGTTGCCCCATTAGGAAGCAATGCTTTAGCAGAGCGCGAATGTCTGTGTGGCAGCGAATGCAGTTCCAAGGGACAGTGAAAACCAGCTAGAGCTTTCAGTGCTGGCAGCTTTCCTGTGGGCGCAATCTCTGGACGTTTCCAATTTGGCAGCCGGGCTCTGCCAGAGAGAGATACAGAGTGTTGCCCCATTAGGAAGCAATGCTTTAGCAGAGCGCGAATGTCTGTGTGGCAGCGAATGCAGTTCCAAGGGACAGTGAAAACCAGCTAGAGCTTTCAGTGCTGGCAGCTTTCCTGTGGGCGCAATCTCTGGACGTTTCCAATTTGGCAGCCGGGCTCTGCCAGAGAGAGATACAGAGTGTTGCCCCATTACGAAGCAATGCTTTAGCAGAGCGCGAATGTCTGTGTGGCAGCGAATGCAGTTCCAAGGGACAGTGAAAACCAGCTAGAGCTTTCAGTGCTGGCAGCTTTCCTGTGGGCGCAATCTCTGGACGTTTCCAATTTGGCAGCCGGGCTCTGCCAGAGAGAGATACAGAGTGTTGCCCCATTACGAAGCAAAGCTTTAGCAGAGCGCGAATGTCTGTGTGGCAGCGAATGCAGTTCCAAGGGACAGTGAAAACCAGCTAGAGCTTTCAGTGCTGGCAGCTTTCCTGTGGGCGCAATCTCTGGACGTTTCCAATTTGGCAGCCGGGCTCTGCCAGAGAGAGATACAGAGTGTTGCCCCATTACGAAGCAATGCTTTAGCAGAGCGCGAATGTCTGTGTGGCAGCGAATGCAGTTCCAAGGGACAGTGAAAACCAGCTAGAGCTTTCAGTGCTGGCAGCTTTCCTGTGGGCGCAATCTCTGGACGTTTCCAATTTGGCAGCCGGGCTCTGCCAGAGAGAGATACAGAGTGTTGCCCCATTAGGAAGCAATGCTTTAGCAGAGCGCGAATGTCTGTGTGGCAGCGAATGCAGTTCCAAGGGACAGTGAAAACCAGCTAGAGCTTTCAGTGCTGGCAGCTTTCCTGTGGGCGCAATGTCTGGACGTTTCCAATTTGGCAGCCGGGCTCTGCCAGAGAGAGATACAGAGTGTTGCCCAATTACCAAGTTAAGCTTTAGCAGAGCGCGAATGTCTGTGTGGCAGCGAATGCAGTTCCAAGGGACAGTGAAAACCAGCTAGAGCTTTCAGTGCTGGCAGCTTTGCTGTGGGCGCAATGTCTGGACGTTTCCAATTTGGCAGCCGGGCTCTGCCAGAGAGAGATACAGAGTGTTGCCCCATTACGAAGCAATGCTTTAGCAGAGCGCGAATGTCTGTGTGGCAGCGAATGCAGTTCCAAGGGACAGTGAAAACCAGCTAGAGCTTTCAGTGCTGGCAGCTTTCCTGTGGGCGCAATGTCTGGACGTTTCCAATTTGGCAGCCGGGCTCTGCCAGAGAGAGATACAGAGTGTTGCCCCATTACGAAGCAATGCTTTAGCAGAGCGCGAATGTCTGTGTGGCAGCGAATGCAGTTCCAAGGGACAGTGAAAACCAGCTAGAGCTTTCAGTGCTGGCAGCTTTCCTGTGGGCGCAATCTCTGGACGTTTCCAATTTGGCAGCCGGGCTCTGCCAGAGAGAGATACAGAGTGTTGCCCCATTACGAAGCAAAGCTTTAGCAGAGCGTGAATGTCTGTGTGGCAGCGAATGCAGTTCCAAGGGACAGTGAAAACCAGCTAGAGCTTTCAGTGCTGGCAGCTTTCCTGTGGGCGCAATCTCTGGACGTTTCCAATTTGGCAGCCGGGCTCTGCCAGAGAGAGATACAGATTGTTGCCCAATTACGAAGTTAAGCTTTAGCAGAGCGCGAATGTCTGTGTGGCAGCGAATGCAGTTCCAAGGGACAGTGAAAACCAGCTAGAGCTTTCAGTGCTGGCAGCTTTCCTGTGGGCGCAATCTCGGGACGTTTCCAATTTGGCAGCCGGGCTCTGCCAGAGAGAGATACAGAGTGTTGCCCCATTACGAAGCAATGCTTTAGCAGAGCGCGAATGTCTGTGTGGCAGCGAATGCAGTTCCAAGGGACAGTGAAAACCAGCTAGAGCTTTCAGTGCTGGCAGCTTTCCTGTGGGCGCAATCTCTGGACGTTTCCAATTTGGCAGCCGGGCTCTGCCAGAGAGAGATACAGAGTGTTGCCCCATTACGAAGCAATGCTTTAGCAGAGCGCGAATGTCTGTGTGGCAGCGAATGCAGTTCCAAGGGACAGTGAAAACCAGCTAGAGCTTTCAGTGCTGGCAGCTTTCCTGTGGGCGCAATCTCTGGACGTTTCCAATTTGGCAGCCGGGCTCTGCCAGAGAGAGATACAGAGTGTTGCCCCATTACGAAGCAAAGCTTTAGCAGAGCGTGAATGTCTGTGTGGCAGCGAATGCAGTTCCAAGGGACAGTGAAAACCAGCTAGAGCTTTCAGTGCTGGCAGCTTTCCTGTGGGCGCAATCTCTGGACGTTTCCAATTTGGCAGCCGGGCTCTGCCAGAGAGAGATACAGATTGTTGCCCAATTACGAAGTTAAGCTTTAGCAGAGCGCGAATGTCTGTGTGGCAGCGAATGCAGTTCCAAGGGACAGTGAAAACCAGCTAGAGCTTTCAGTGCTGGCAGCTTTCCTGTGGGCGCAATCTCGGGACGTTTCCAATTTGGCAGCCGGGCTCTGCCAGAGAGAGATACAGAGTGTTGCCCCATTACGAAGCAATGCTTTAGCAGAGCGCGAATGTCTGTGTGGCAGCGAATGCAGTTCCAAGGGACAGTGAAAACCAGCTAGAGCTTTCAGTGCTGGCAGCTTTCCTGTGGGCGCAATCTCTGGACGTTTCCAATTTGGCAGCCGGGCTCTGCCAGAGAGAGATACAGAGTGTTGCCCCATTAGGAAGCAATGCTTTAGCAGAGCGCGAATGTCTGTGTGGCAGCGAATGCAGTTCCAAGGGACAGTGAAAACCAGCTAGAGCTTTCAGTGCTGGCAGCTTTCCTGTGGGCGCAATCTCTGGACGTTTCCAATTTGGCAGCCGGGCTCTGCCAGAGAGAGATACAGAGTGTTGCCCCATTAGGAAGCAATGCTTTAGCAGAGCGCGAATGTCTGTGTGGCAGCGAATGCAGTTCCAAGGGACAGTGAAAACCAGCTAGAGCTTTCAGTGCTGGCAGCTTTCCTGTGGGCGCAATCTCTGGACGTTTCCAATTTGGCAGCCGGGCTCTGCCAGAGAGAGATACAGAGTGTTGCCCCATTACGAAGCAAAGCTTTAGCAGAGCGCGAATGTCTGTGTGGCAGCGAATGCAGTTCCAAGGGACAGTGAAAACCAGCTAGAGCTTTCAGTGCTGGCAGCTTTCCTGTGGGCGCAATCTCTGGACGTTTCCAATTTGGCAGCCGGGCTCTGCCAGAGAGAGATACAGAGTGTTGCCCCATTACGAAGCAATGCTTTAGCAGAGCGCGAATGTCTGTGTGGCAGCGAATGCAGTTCCAAGGGACAGTGAAAACCAGCTAGAGCTTTCAGTGCTGGCAGCTTTCCTGTGGGCGCAATCTCTGGACGTTTCCAATTTGGCAGCCGGGCTCTGCCAGAGAGAGATACAGAGTGTTGCCCCATTAGGAAGCAATGCTTTAGCAGAGCGCGAATGTCTGTGTGGCAGCGAATGCAGTTCCAAGGGACAGTGAAAACCAGCTAGAGCTTTCAGTGCTGGCAGCTTTCCTGTGGGCGCAATGTCTGGACGTTTCCAATTTGGCAGCCGGGCTCTGCCAGAGAGAGATACAGAGTGTTGCCCAATTACCAAGTTAAGCTTTAGCAGAGCGCGAATGTCTGTGTGGCAGCGAATGCAGTTCCAAGGGACAGTGAAAACCAGCTAGAGCTTTCAGTGCTGGCAGCTTTGCTGTGGGCGCAATGTCTGGACGTTTCCAATTTGGCAGCCGGGCTCTGCCAGAGAGAGATACAGAGTGTTGCCCCATTACGAAGCAATGCTTTAGCAGAGCGCGAATGTCTGTGTGGCAGCGAATGCAGTTCCAAGGGACAGTGAAAACCAGCTAGAGCTTTCAGTGCTGGCAGCTTTCCTGTGGGCGCAATGTCTGGACGTTTCCAATTTGGCAGCCGGGCTCTGCCAGAGAGAGATACAGAGTGTTGCCCCATTACGAAGCAATGCTTTAGCAGAGCGCGAATGTCTGTGTGGCAGCGAATGCAGTTCCAAGGGACAGTGAAAACCAGCTAGAGCTTTCAGTGCTGGCAGCTTTCCTGTGGGCGCAATCTCTGGACGTTTCCAATTTGGCAGCCGGGCTCTGCCAGAGAGAGATACAGAGTGTTGCCCCATTACGAAGCAAAGCTTTAGCAGAGCGTGAATGTCTGTGTGGCAGCGAATGCAGTTCCAAGGGACAGTGAAAACCAGCTAGAGCTTTCAGTGCTGGCAGCTTTCCTGTGGGCGCAATCTCTGGACGTTTCCAATTTGGCAGCCGGGCTCTGCCAGAGAGAGATACAGATTGTTGCCCAATTACGAAGTTAAGCTTTAGCAGAGCGCGAATGTCTGTGTGGCAGCGAATGCAGTTCCAAGGGACAGTGAAAACCAGCTAGAGCTTTCAGTGCTGGCAGCTTTCCTGTGGGCGCAATCTCGGGACGTTTCCAATTTGGCAGCCGGGCTCTGCCAGAGAGAGATACAGAGTGTTGCCCCATTACGAAGCAATGCTTTAGCAGAGCGCGAATGTCTGTGTGGCAGCGAATGCAGTTCCAAGGGACAGTGAAAACCAGCTAGAGCTTTCAGTGCTGGCAGCTTTCCTGTGGGCGCAATCTCTGGACGTTTCCAATTTGGCAGCCGGGCTCTGCCAGAGAGAGATACAGAGTGTTGCCCCATTACGAAGCAATGCTTTAGCAGAGCGCGAATGTCTGTGTGGCAGCGAATGCAGTTCCAAGGGACAGTGAAAACCAGCTAGAGCTTTCAGTGCTGGCAGCTTTCCTGTGGGCGCAATCTCTGGACGTTTCCAATTTGGCAGCCGGGCTCTGCCAGAGAGAGATACAGAGTGTTGCCCCATTACGAAGCAAAGCTTTAGCAGAGCGTGAATGTCTGTGTGGCAGCGAATGCAGTTCCAAGGGACAGTGAAAACCAGCTAGAGCTTTCAGTGCTGGCAGCTTTCCTGTGGGCGCAATCTCTGGACGTTTCCAATTTGGCAGCCGGGCTCTGCCAGAGAGAGATACAGATTGTTGCCCAATTACGAAGTTAAGCTTTAGCAGAGCGCGAATGTCTGTGTGGCAGCGAATGCAGTTCCAAGGGACAGTGAAAACCAGCTAGAGCTTTCAGTGCTGGCAGCTTTCCTGTGGGCGCAATCTCGGGACGTTTCCAATTTGGCAGCCGGGCTCTGCCAGAGAGAGATACAGAGTGTTGCCCCATTACGAAGCAATGCTTTAGCAGAGCGCGAATGTCTGTGTGGCAGCGAATGCAGTTCCAAGGGACAGTGAAAACCAGCTAGAGCTTTCAGTGCTGGCAGCTTTCCTGTGGGCGCAATCTCTGGACGTTTCCAATTTGGCAGCCGGGCTCTGCCAGAGAGAGATACAGAGTGTTGCCCCATTAGGAAGCAATGCTTTAGCAGAGCGCGAATGTCTGTGTGGCAGCGAATGCAGTTCCAAGGGACAGTGAAAACCAGCTAGAGCTTTCAGTGCTGGCAGCTTTCCTGTGGGCGCAATCTCTGGACGTTTCCAATTTGGCAGCCGGGCTCTGCCAGAGAGAGATACAGAGTGTTGCCCCATTAGGAAGCAATGCTTTAGCAGAGCACGAATGTCTGTGTGGCAGCGAATGCAGTTCCAAGGGACAGTGAAAACCAGCTAGAGCTTTCAGTGCTGGCAGCTTTCCTGTGGGCGCAATCTCTGGACGTTTCCAATTTGGCAGCCGGGCTCTGCCAGAGAGAGATACAGAGTGTTGCCCCATTACGAAGCAATGCTTTAGCAGAGCGCGAATGTCTGTGTGGCAGCGAATGCAGTTCCAAGGGACAGTGAAAACCAGCTAGAGCTTTCAGTGCTGGCAGCTTTCCTGTGGGCGCAATCTCTGGACGTTTCCAATTTGGCAGCCGGGCTCTGCCAGAGAGAGATACAGATTGTTGCCCAATTACCAAGTTAAGCTTTAGCAGAGCGCGAATGTCTGTGTGGCAGCGAATGCAGTTCCAAGGGACAGTGAAAACCAGCTAGAGCTTTCAGTGCTGGCAGCTTTCCTGTGGGCGCAATCTCTGGACGTTTCCAATTTGGCAGCCGGGCTCTGCCAGAGAGAGATACAGAGTGTTGCCCCATTACGAAGCAATGCTTTAGCTGAGCGCGAATGTCTGTGTGGCAGCGAATGCAGTTCCAAGGGACAGTGAAAACCAGCTAGAGCTTTCAGTGCTGGCAGCTTTCCTGTGGGCGCAATCTCTGGACGTTTCCAATTTGGCAGCCGGGCTCTGCCAGAGAGAGATACAGAGCGTTGCCCAATTACCAAGTTAAGCTTTAGCAGAGCGCGAATGTCTGTGTGGCAGCGAATGCAGTTCCAAGGGACAGTGAAAACCAGCTAGAGCTTTCAGTGCTGGCAGCTTTCCTGTGGGCACAATCTCTGGACGTTTCCAATTTGGCAGCCGGGCTCTGCCAGAGAGAGATACAGAGTGTTGCCCCATTACGAAGCAATGCTTTAGCAGAGCGCGAATGTCTGTGTGGCAGCGAATGCAGTTCCAAGGGACAGTGAAAACCAGCTAGAGCTTTCAGTGCTGGCAGCTTTCCTGTGGGCGCAATCTCTGGACGTTTCCAATTTGGCAGCCGGGCTCTGCCAGAGAGAGATACAGAGTGTTGCCCCATTACGAAGCAAAGCTTTAGCAGAGCGCGAATGTCTGTGTGGCAGCGAATGCAGTTCCAAGGGACAGTGAAAACCAGCTAGAGCTTTCAGTGCTGGCAGCTTTCCTGTGGGCGCAATCTCTGGACGTTTCCAATTTGGCAGCCGGGCTCTGCCAGAGAGAGATACAGAGTGTTGCCCAATTACCAAGTTAAGCTTTAGCAGAGCGCGAATGTCTGTGTGGCAGCGAATGCAGTTCCAAGGGACAGTGAAAACCAGCTAGAGCTTTCAGTGCTGGCAGCTTTGCTGTGGGCGCAATGTCTGGACGTTTCCAATTTGGCAGCCGGGCTCTGCCAGAGAGAGATACAGAGTGTTGCCCCATTAGGAAGCAATGCTTTAGCAGAGCGCGAATGTCTGTGTGGCAGCGAATGCAGTTCCAAGGGACAGTGAAAACCAGCTAGAGCTTTCAGTGCTGGCAGCTTTCCTGTGGGCGCAATCTCTGGACGTTTCCAATTTGGCATCCGGGCTCTGCCAGAGAGAGATACAGAGTGTTGCCCCATTACGAAGCAATGCTTTAGCAGAGCGCGAATGTCTGTGTGGCAGCGAATGCAGTTCCAAGGGACAGTGAAAACCAGCTAGAGCTTTCAGTGCTGGCAGCTTTCCTGTGGGCGCAATCTCTGGACGTTTCCAATTTGGCAGCCGGGCTCTGCCAGAGAGAGATACAGAGTGTTGCCCAATTACCAAGTTAAGCTTTAGCAGAGCGCGAATGTCTGTGTGGCAGCGAATGCAGTTCCAAGGGACAGTGAAAACCAGCTAGAGCTTTCAGTGCTGGCAGCTTTCCTGTGGGCGCAATCTCTGGACGTTTCCAATTTGGCAGCCGGGCTCTGCCAGAGAGAGATACAGATTGTTGCCCAATTACCAAGTTAAGCTTTAGCAGAGCGCGAATGTCTGTGTGGCAGCGAATGCAGTTCCAAGGGACAGTGAAAACCAGCTAGAGCTTTCAGTGCTGGCAGCTTTCCTGTGGGCGCAATCTCTGGACGTTTCCAATTTGGCAGCCGGGCTCTGCCAGAGAGAGATACAGAGTGTTGCCCCATTACGAAGCAATGCTTTAGCAGAGCGCGAATGTCTGCGTGGCAGCGAATGCAGTTCCAAGGGACAGTGAAAACCAGCTAGAGCTTTCAGTGCTGGCAGCTTTCCTGTGGGCGCAATGTCTGGACGTTTCCAATTTGGCAGCCGGGCTCTGCCAGAGAGAGATACAGAGTGTTGCCCCATTACGAAGCAATGCTTTAGCAGAGCGCGAATGTCTGTGTGGCAGCGAATGCAGTTCCAAGGGACAGTGAAAACCAGCTAGAGCTTTCAGTGCTGGCAGCTTTCCTGTGGGCGCAATCTCTGGACGTTTCCAATTTGGCAGCCGGGCTCTGCCAGAGAGAGATACAGAGTGTTGCCCCATTACGAAGCAATGCTTTAGCAGAGCGCGAATGTCTGTGTGGCAGCGAATGCAGTTCCAAGGGACAGTGAAAACCAGCTAGAGCTTTCAGTGCTGGCAGCTTTCCTGTGGGCGCAATGTCTGGACGTTTCCAATTTGGCAGCCGGGCTCTGCCAGAGAGAGATACAGAGTGTTGCCCAATTACCAAGTTAAGCTTTAGCAGAGCGCGAATGTCTGTGTGGCAGCGAATGCAGTTCCAAGGGACAGTGAAAACCAGCTAGAGCTTTCAGTGCTGGCAGCTTTGCTGTGGGCGCAATGTCTGGACGTTTCCAATTTGGCAGCCGGGCTCTGCCAGAGAGAGATACAGAGTGTTGCCCCATTAGGAAGCAATGCTTTAGCAGAGCGCGAATGTCTGTGTGGCAGCGAATGCAGTTCCAAGGGACAGTGAAAACCAGCTAGAGCTTTCAGTGCTGGCAGCTTTCCTGTGGGCGCAATGTCTGGACGTTTCCAATTTGGCAGCCGGGCTCTGCCAGAGAGATATACAGAGTGTTGCCCCATTACGAAGCAAAGCTTTAGCAGAGCGTGAATGTCTGTGTGGCAGCGAATGCAGTTCCAAGGGACAGTGAAAACCAGCTAGAGCTTTCAGTGCTGGCAGCTTTCCTGTGGGCGCAATCTCTGGACGTTTCCAATTTGGCAGCCGGGCTCTGCCAGAGAGAGATACAGATTGTTGCCCAATTACGAAGTTAAGCTTTAGCAGAGCGCGAATGTCTGTGTGGCAGCGAATGCAGTTCCAAGGGACAGTGAAAACCAGCTAGAGCTTTCAGTGCTGGCAGCTTTCCTGTGGGCGCAATCTCGGGACGTTTCCAATTTGGCAGCCGGGCTCTGCCAGAGAGAGATACAGAGTGTTGCCCCATTACGAAGCAATGCTTTAGCAGAGCGCGAATGTCTGTGTGGCAGCGAATGCAGTTCCAAGGGACAGTGAAAACCAGCTAGAGCTTTCAGTGCTGGCAGCTTTGCTGTGGGCGCAATGTCTGGACGTTTCCAATTTGGCAGCCGGGCTCTGCCAGAGAGAGATACAGAGTGTTGCCCCATTACGAAGCAATGCTTTAGCAGAGCGCGAATGTCTGTGTGGCAGCGAATGCAGTTCCAAGGGACAGTGAAAACCAGCTAGAGCTTTCAGTGCTGGCAGCTTTCCTGTGGGTGCAATCTGTGGACGTTTCCAATTTGGCAGCCGGGCTCTGCCAGAGAGATATACAGAGTGTTGCCCAATTACCAAGTTAAGCTTTAGCAGAGCGCGAATGTCTGTGTGGCAGCGAATGCAGTTCCAAGGGACAGTGAAAACCAGCTAGAGCTTTCAGTGCTGGCAGCTTTCCTGTGGGCGCAATCTCTGGACGTTTCCAATTTGGCAGCCGGGCTCTGCCAGAGAGAGATACAGAGTGTTGCCCCATTACGAAGCAATGCTTTAGCAGAGCGCGAATGTCTGTGTGGCAGCGAATGCAGTTCCAAGGGACAGTGAAAACCAGCTAGAGCTTTCAGTGCTGGCAGCTTTGCTGTGGGCGCAATGTCTGGACGTTTCCAATTTGGCAGCCGGGCTCTGCCAGAGAGAGATACAGAGTGTTGCCCCATTACGAAGCAATGCTTTAGCAGAGCGCGAATGTCTGTGTGGCAGCGAATGCAGTTCCAAGGGACAGTGAAAACCAGCTAGAGCTTTCAGTGCTGGCAGCTTTCCTGTGGGTGCAATCTGTGGACGTTTCCAATTTGGCAGCCGGGCTCTGCCAGAGAGATATACAGAGTGTTGCCCAATTACCAAGTTAAGCTTTAGCAGAGCGCGAATGTCTGTGTGGCAGCGAATGCAGTTCCAAGGGACAGTGAAAACCAGCTAGAGCTTTCAGTGCTGGCAGCTTTCCTGTGGGCACAATCTCTGGACGTTTCCAATTTGGCAGCCGGGCTCTGCCAGAGAGAGATACAGAGTGTTGCCCCATTACGAAGCAATGCTTTAGCAGAGCGCGAATGTCTGTGTGGCAGCGAATGCAGTTCCAAGGGACAGTGAAAACCAGCTAGAGCTTTCAGTGCTGGCAGCTTTCCTGTGGGCGCAATGTCTGGACGTTTCCAATTTGGCAGCCGGGCTCTGCCAGAGTCACATAGGCATTGTTGCATCATAACCAACCAAAGCATTTGCACAGCGCGAATGTCTGTGCGGCAGCGCATGCAGTTCTAAAGGACAATGAAAACCAGGTAGAGCTTTCAGTGCTGGCAGTATTCGTGTGGGAGCAATCGCTGGACGTTTCGAATTTGGCAGCCGGGGTCTGCCAGAGTCACATAGGCATTGTTGCATCATAACCAACCAAGGCATTTGCAAAGCGCGAAAGTCTGTGCGGCAGCGCATGCAGTTCCAAGGGACAGTGAAAACCAGGTAGAGCTTTCAGTGCTGGCAGCTTTCGTGTGGGCGCAATCGCTGGACGTTTCGAATTTGGCAGCCGGGCTCTGCCAGAGTCACATAGGCATTGTTGCATCATAACCAACCAAAGCATTTGCACAGCGCGAATGTCTGTGCGGCAGCGAATGCAGTTCCAAGGGACAGTGAAAACCAGGTAGAGCTTTCAGTGCTGGCAGCTTTCGTGTGGGCCCAACCGCTGGACGTTTCGAATTTGGCAGCCGGGGTCGGCCAGAGTCACATAGGCATTGTTGCATCATAACCAACCAAGGCATTCGCAGAGCGCGAATGTCTGTGCGGCAGCGAATGCAGTTCCAAGGGACAGTGAAAACCAGGTAGAGCTTTCAGTTCTGGCAGCTTTCGTGTGGGCGCAGTCGCTGGACGTTTCGAATTTGGCAGCCGGGCTCGGCCAGAGTCACATAGGCATTGTTGCATCATAACCAACCAAGGCTTTTGCAGAGCGCGAATGTCTGTGCGGCAGCGCATGCAGTTCCAAGGGACAGTGAAAACCAGGTAGAGCTTTCAGTGCTGGCAGCTTTCGTGTGGGCGCAATCGCTGGACGTTTCGAATTTGGCAGCCGGGCTCTGCCAGAGTCACATAGGCATTGTTGCATCATAACCAACCAAAGCATTTGCACAGCGCGAATGTCTGTGCGGCAGCGAATGCAGTTCCAAGGGACAGTGAAAACCAGGTAGACCTTTCAGTGCTGGCAGTATTCGTGTGGGCGCAATCGCTGGACGTTTCGAATTTGGCAGCCGGGCTCGGCCAGAGTCACATAGGCATTGTTGCATCATAACCAACCAAAGCCCTTGCAGAGCGCGAATGTCTGTGCGGCAGCGAATGCAGTTCCAAGGGACAGTGAAAACCAGGTAGACCTTTCAGTGCTGGCAGTATTCGTGTGGGCGCAATCACTGGACCTTTCGAATTTGGCAGCCGGGCTCTGCGACAGTCACGTAGGCATTCTTGCGTCATAACCAACCAAAGCTCTTGCAGAGCGCGAATGTCTGTGCGGCAGCGAATGCAGTTCCAAGGGACAGTGAAAACCAGGTAGAGATTTCAGTGATGGCAGCTTTCGTGTGGGCGCAATCACTGGACTTTTTGAATTTGGTAGCCGGGCTCGGACAGTGTCACATAGGCATTGTTGCATCATAACCAACCAAGGCATTTGCACAGCGCGAATGTCTGTGCGGCAGCGCATGCAGTTCAAAGGGACAGTGAAAACCAGGTAGAGCTTTCAGTGCTGGCAGCTTTCGTGTGGGCGCAATCGCTGGACGTTTCGAATTTGGCAGCCGGGCTCGGCCAGAGTCACATAGGCATTGTTGCATCATAACCAACCAAGGCTCTTGCAGAGCGCGAATGTCTGTGCGGCAGCGAATGCAGTTCCAAGGGACAGTGAAAACCAGGTAGAGATTTCAGTGTTGGCAGCTTTCGTGTGGGCGCAATCGCTGGACGTTTCGAATTTGGCAGCCGGGCTCTGCTAGAGTCACATAGGCATTGTTGCATTATAACCAAGCAATGCATTTGCACAGCGCGAATGTCTGTGTGGCAGCGAATGCAGTTCCAAGGGACAGTGAAAACCAGGTAGACCTTTCACCGCTGGCAGCTTTCGTGTGGGCGCAATCGCTGGACGTTTCGAATTTGGCAGCCGGGCTCTGCCAGAGTCACATAGGCATTGTTGCATCATAACCAACCAAAGCATTTGCACAGCGCGAATGTATATGCGGCAGCGCATGCAGTTCTAATGGACAGTGAAAACCAGGCAGAACTTTCAGTGCTGGCAGCTTTCGTGTGGGCGCAATCGCTGGACGTTTCGAATTTGGCAGCCGGGCTCGGCCAGAGTCACATAGGCATTGTTGCATCATAACCAACCAAGGCATTCGCAGAGCGCGAATGTCTGTGCGGCAGCGAATGCAGTTCAAAGGGACAGTGAAAACCAGGTAGAGCTTTCAGCGCTGGCAGCTTTCGTGTGGGCGCAATCGCTGGAGGTTTCGAATTTGGCAGCCGGGCTCGGCCAGAGTCACATAGGCATTGTTGCATCATAATCAACCAAGGCTCTTGCAGAGCGCGAATGTCTGTGCGGCAGCGAATGCAGTTCCAAGGGACAGTGAAAACCAGGTAGACCTTTCACCGCTGGCAGCTTTCGTGTGGGCGCAATCGCTGGACGTTTCGAATTTGGCAGCCGGGCTCTGCCAGAGTCACATAGGCATTCTTGCATCATAACCAACCAAAGCATTTGCACAGCGCGAATGTCTGTCCGGCAGCGCATGCAGTTCTAAAGGACAATGAAAATCAGGTAGAGCTTTCAGTGCTGGCAGTATTCGTGTGGGCGCAATCGTTGGACGTTTCGAATTTGGCAGCCTGGCTCTGCCAGAGTCACATAGGCATTGTTGCATCATAACCAACCAAGGCATTTGCACAGCGCGAAAGTCTGTGCGGCAGCGCATGCAGTTCCAAGGGACAGTGAAAACCAGGTAGGGCTTTCAGCGCTGGCAGCTTTCGTGTGGGCGCAATCGCTGGACGTTTCGAATTTGGCAGCCGGGCTCTGCCAGAGTCACATAGGCATTGTTGCATCATAACCAACCAAAGCATTTGCACAGCGCGAATGTCTGTGCGGCAGCGAATGCAGTTCCAAGGGACAGTGAAAACCAGGTAGGGCTTTCAGTGCTGGCAGCTTTCGTGTGGGCGCAATCGCTGGACGTTTCGAATTTGGCAGCCGGGCTCTCGACAGTCACATAGGCATTGTTGCATCATAACCAACCAATGCATTTGCACAGCGCGAAAGTCTGTGCGGCAGCGCATGCAGTTCCAAGGGACAGTGAAAACCAGGTAGAGCTTTCAGCGCTGGCAGTATTCGTGTGGGCGCAATCGCTGGACGTTTAGAATTTGGTAGCCGGGCTCGGCCAGAGTCACATAGGCATTGTTGCATCATAACCAAAAAAGGCTTTTGCAGAGCGCGAATGTCTGTGCGGTAGCGAATGCAGTTCCAAGGGACAGTGAAAACCAGGTAGAGCTTTCAGTGCTGGCAGCTTTCGTGTGGACGCAATCGCTGGACGTTTCGAATTTTGCAGCCGGGCTCGGCCAGAGTCACATAGGCATTGTTGCATCATAACCAACCAAGGCATTTGCACAGCGCGTATGTCTGTGTGGCAGCGAATACAGTTCTAAGGGACAGTGAAAAGCAGGTCGAACTTTCAGTGCTGGCAGCTTTCGTGTGGGTGCAATCGCTGGACGTTTCGAATTTGGCAGCCGGGCTTGGCCAGAGTCACATAGGCATTGTTGCATCATAACCATCCAAGGCTTTTGCAGAGCACCAATGTCTCTGCGGCAGCGAATGCAGTTCCAAGGGACAGTGAAAACCAGGTCGAGCTTTCAGTTCTGGCAGCTTTCGTATGGGCGCAATCGCTGGACGTTTCGAATTTGGCAGCCGGGGTCTGTCAGAGTCATATAGGCATTGTTGCATCATAACCAACCAAAGCTCTTGCAGAGCGCGAATGTCTGTGCGGCAGCGAATGCAGTTAAAAGGGACAGTGAAAATCAGGTACAGATTTCAGTTCTGGCAGCTTTCGTGTGGGCACAATCTCTGGACGTTTCGCATTTTGTAGCCGGGCTCTGCCAGAGTCACATGGGCATTGTTGCATCATAACCAACCAAAGCTCCTCCAGAGAGCGAATGTCTGTGCGGCAGCGAATGCAGTTCCAAGGGACAGTGAAAACCAGGTAGAGCTTTCAGTGCTGGCAGCTTTCGTGTGGGCGCAATCGCTGGACGTTTCGAATTTGGCAGCCGGGCTCTGCCAGAGTCACATAGGCATTGTTGCATCATAACCAACCAAGGCTTTTGCAGAGTGCGAATGTCTGTGCGGCAGCGAATGCAGTTCCAAGGGACAGTAAAAACCAGGTAGGGATTTCAGGGCTGGCAGCTTTCCTGTGGGCGCAATCGCTGGACGTTTCGATTTTGGCAGCCGGGCTCTGCCAGAGTCACATAGGCATTGTTACATCATAACCAACCAAGGCTTTTGCAGAGCGCGAATATCTGTGTGGCAGCGAATGCAGTTCCAAGGGACAGTGAAAACCAGGTAGGGCTTCAGGGCTGGCAGCTTTCCTGTGGGCGCAATCGCTGGACGTTTCGAATTTGGCAGCCGGGCTCTGCCAGAGTCACAAAGGCATTGTTGTATCATAACCATCCAAGGCTTTTGCAGAGCACCAATGTATCTGCGGCAGACAATGCAGTTCCAAGGGACAGTGAAAACCAGGTAGGGCTTTCAGGGCTGGCAGCTTTCGTGTGGGCGCAATCGCTGGACGTTTCGAATTTGGCAGCCGGACTCTGCCAGAGTCACATAGGCATTGTTGCATCATAACCAACCAAAGCTCTTGCAGAGCGCGAATGTCTGTGTGGCAGCGAATGCAGTTCCAAGGGACAGTGAAAACCAGATAGAGCTTTCAGGGCTGGCAGCTTTCGTGTGGGCGCAATGGGTGGACGTTTCGAATTTGGCAGCCGGGCTCTGCCAGAGTCACATAGGCATTGTTGCATCATAACCAACCAAGGCTTTTGCAGAGCACCAAAGTCTCTGCGGCATCGAATGCAGTTCCAAGGGACAGTGAAAACCAGGTCGAGCTTTCAGTGCTGGCAGCTTTCATATGGGCGCAATCGCTGGACGTTTCGAATTTGGCATCCGGGGTCTGTCAGAGTCACATAGGCATTGTTGCATCATAACCAACCAAAGCTCTTGCAGAGCGCGAATGTCTGTGCGGCAGCGAATGCAGTTAAAAGGGACAGTGAAAACCAGGTCGAGCTTTCAGTGCTGGCAGCTTTCGTGTGGGCGCAATCGCTGGACGTTTCGAATTTGGCAGCCGGGCTCTGCCAGAGTCACATAGGCATTGTTGCATCATAACCAAACAAAGCTCCTCCAGAGCGCGAATGTCTGTGCGGCAGCGAATGCAGTTCCAAGGGACAGTGAAAACCAGGTAGGGCTTTCAGGGCTGGTAGCTTTTGTGTGGGCGCAATCGCTGGACGTTTCGAATTTGGCAGCCGGGCTCTGCCAGAGTCACATAGGCATTGTTGCATCCTAACCAACCAAGGCTTTTGCAGAGCGCGAATGTCTGTGTGGCAGCGAATGCAGTTCCAAGGGACAGTGAAAACCAGGTAGGGCTTTCAGGGCTGGCAGCTTTCCTGTGGGCGCAATCGCTGGACGTTTCGAATTTGGGAGCCGGGCTCTGCCAGAGTCACATAGGCAGTGTTACATCATAACCAAGCAAGGCTCTTGCAGAGCGCGAATATCTGTGTGGCAGCGAATGCAGTTCCAAGGGACAGTGAAAACCAGGTAGGGCTTTCAGGGCTGGCAGCTTTCCTGTGGGCGCAATCGCTGGATGTTTCGAATTTGGCAGCCGGGCTCTGCCAGAGTCACAAAGGCATTATTGCATCATAACCATCCAAAGCTCTTGCAGAGCGCGAATGTCTGTGCAGCAGCGAATGCAGTTCCAAGGGACAGTGAAAACCAGGTACAGATTTCAGTTCTTGCACCTGTTGTGTGGGCGCAATCGCTGGACGTTTCAAATTTGGCAGCCGGGCTCTGCCAGAGTCACATAGGCATTGTTGCATCATAACCATCCAAAGCTCTTGCAGATCACGAATGTCTGTGCGGCAGCGAATGCAGTTAAAAGGGACAGTGAAAATCAGGTACAGATTTCAGTTCTGGCAGCTTTCGTGTGGGCACAATCTCTGGACGTTTCGAATTTTGTAGCCGGGCTCTGCCAGAGTCACATAGGCATTGTTGCATCATAACCAACCAAAGCTCCTCCAGAGCGCGAATGTCTGTGCGGCAGCGAATGCAGTTCCAAGGGACAGTGAAAACCAGGTCGAGCTTTCAGTGCTGGCAGCTTTCGTATGGGCGCAATCGCTGGACGTTTCGAATTTGGCAGCCGGGCTCTGCCAGAGTCACATAGGCATTGTTGCATCATAACCAACCAAGGCTTTTGCAGAGCACGAATGTCTGTTCGGCAGCGAATGCAGTTCCAAGGGACAGTGAAAACCAGGTAGGGCTTTCAGGGCTGGCAGCTTTCCTGTGGGCGCAATCGCTGGACGTTTCGAATTTGGGAGCCGGGCTCTGCCAGAGTCACATAGGCATTGTTGCATCATAACCAAGCAAGGCTCTTGCAGAGCGCGAATGTCTTTGCAGCAGCGAATGCAGTTCCAAGGGACAGTGAAAACCAGGTAGGGCTTTCAGGGCTGGCAGCTTTCCTGTGGGCGTAATCGCTGGACGTTTCGAATTTGGCAGCCGGGATCTGCCAGGGTCACTTAGGCATTGGTGCATCATAACCATCCAAGGCTTTTGCAGAGCACAAATGTCTCTGCGGCAGCGAATGCAGTTCCAAGGGACAGTGAAAACCAGGTAGGGCTTTCAGTGCTGGCAGCTTTCGTGTGGGCGCAATCGCTGGACGTTTCGAATTTGGCAGCCGGGCTCTGCCAGAGTCACATAGGCATTGTTGCATCATAACCAAACAAAGCTCCTCCAGAGCGCGAATGTCTGTGCGGCAGCGAATGCAGTTCCAAGGGACAGTGAAAACCAGGTAGGGCTTTCAGGGCTGGTAGCTTTTGTGTGGGCGCAATCGCTGGACGTTTCGAATTTGGCAGCCGGGCTCTGCCAGAGTCACATAGGCATTGTTGCATCATAACCAACCAAGGCTTTTGCAGAGTGCGAATGTCTGTGCGGCAGCGAATGCAGTTCCAAGGGACAGTAAAAACCAGGTAGGGCTTTCAGGGCTGGCAGCTTTCCTGTGGGCGCAATCGCTGGACGTTTCGAATTTGGCAGCCGGGCTCTGCCAGAGTCACATAGGCATTGTTACATCATAACCAACCAAGGCTTTTGCAGAGCGCGAATATCTGTGTGGCAGCGAATGCAGTTCCAAGGGACAGTGAAAACCAGGTAGGGCTTTCAGGGCTGGCAGCTTTCGTGTGGGCGCAATCGCTGGATGTTTCGAATTTGGCAGCCGGGCTCTGCCAGAGTCACAAAGGCATTGTTGTATCATAACCATCCAAGGCTTTTGCAGAGCACCAATGTCTCTGCGGCAGAGAATGCAGTTCCAAGGGACAGTGAAAACCAGGTAGGGCTTTCAGGGCTGGCAGCTTTCGTGTGGGCGCAATCGCTGGACGTTTCGAATTTGGCAGCCGGGCTCTGCCAGAGTCACATAGGCATTGTTGCATCATAACCATCCAAAGCTCTTGTAGATCGCGAATGTCTGTGCAGCAGCGAATGCAGTTAAAAGGGACAGTGAAAATCAGGTACAGATTTCAGTTCTGGCAGCTTTCGTGTGGGCACAATCTCTGGACGTTTCGAATTTTGTGGCCGGGCTCTGCCAGAGTCACATAGGCATTGCTGCATCATAACCAACCAAAGCTCCTCCAGAGCGCGAATGTCTGTGCGGCAGCGAATGCAGTTCCAAGGGACAGTGAAAACCAGGTCGAGCTTTCAGTGCTGGCAGCTTTCGTGTGGGCGCAATCGCTGGACGTTTCGAATTTGGCAGCCGGGCTCTGCCAGGGTCACATAGGCATTGTTGCGTCATAACCATCCAAGGCTTTTGCAGAGCACCAATGTCTCTGCGGCAGAGAATGCAGTTCCAAGGGCAGTGAAAACCAGGTAGCGCTTTCAGGGCTGGCAGCTTTCGTGTGGGCGTAATCGCTGGACGTTTCGAATTTGGCAGCCGGGATCTGCCAGGGTCACATAGGCATTGTTGCGTCATAACCATCCAAGGCTTTTGCAGAGCACCAATGTCTCTGCGGCAGTGAATGCAGTTCCAAGGGACAGTGAAAACCAGGTAGGGCTTTCAGGGCTGGCAGCTTTCGTGTGGCGCAATCGCTGGACGTTTCGAATTTGGCAGCCGGACTCTGCCAGAGTCACATAGGCATTGTTGCATCATAACCAACCAAAGCTCTTGCAGAGCGCGAATGTCTGTGTGGCAGCGAATGCAGTTCCAAGGGACAGTGAAAACCAGATAGAGCTTTCAGGGCTGGCAGCTTTCGTGTGGGCGCAATGGGTGGACGTTTCGAATTTGGCAGCCGGGCTCTGCCAGAGTCACATAGGCATTGTTGCATCATAACCAACCAAGGCTTTTGCAGAGCACCAAAGTCTCTGCGGCAGCGAATGCAGTTCCAAGGGACAGTGAAAACCAGGTCGAGCTTTCAGTGCTGGCAGCTTTCATATGGGCGCAATCGCTGGACGTTTCGAATTTGGCAGCCGGGGTCTGTCAGAGTCACATAGGCATTGTTGCATCATAACCATCCAAAGCTCTTGCAGAGCGCGAATGTCTGTGCGGCAGCGAATGCAGTTAAAAGGGACAGTGAAAACCAGGTCGAGCTTTCAGTGCTGGCAGCTTTCGTGTGGGCGCAATCGCTGGACGTTTCGAATTTTGCAGCCGGGCTCTGCCAGAGTCACATAGGCATTGTTGCATCATAACCAAACAAAGCTCCTCCAGAGCGCGAATGTCTGTGCGGCAGCGAATGCAGTTCCAAGGGACAGTGAAAACCAGGTAGGGCTTTCAGGGCTGGCAGCTTTTGTGTGGGCGCAATCGCTGGACGTTTCGAATTTGGCAGCCCGGCTCTGCCAGAGTCACATAGGCATTGTTGCATCATAACCAACCAAGGCTTTTGCAGAGTGCGAATGTCTGTGCGGCAGCGAATGCAGTTCCAAGGGACAGTAAAAACCAGGTAGGGCTTTCAGGGCTGGCAGCTTTCCTGTGGGCGCAATCGCTGGACGTTTCGAATTTGGCAGCCGGGCTCTGCCAGAGTCACATAGGCATTGTTACATCATAACCAACCAAGGCTTTTGCAGAGCGCGAATATCTGTGTGGCAGCGAATGCAGTTCCAAGGGACAGTGAAAACCAGGTAGGGCTTTCAGGGCTGGCAGCTTTCGTGTGGGCGCAATCGCTGGATGTTTCGAATTTGGCAGCCGGGCTCTGCCAGAGTCACAAAGGCATTGTTGTATCATAACCATCCAAGGCTTTTGCAGAGCACCAATGTCTCTGCGGCAGAGAATGCAGTTCCAAGGGACAGTGAAAACCAGGTAGGGCTTTCAGGGCTGGCAGCTTTCGTGTGGGCGCAATCGCTGGACGTTTCGAATTTGCAGCCGGGCTCTGCCAGAGTCACATAGGCATTGTTGCATCATAACCATCCAAAGCTCTTGTAGATCGCGAATGTCTGTGCAGCAGCGAATGCAGTTAAAAGGGACAGTGAAAATCAGGTACAGATTTCAGTTCTGGCAGCTTTCGTGTGGGCACAATCTCTGGACGTTTCGAATTTTGTGGCCGGGCTCTGCCAGAGTCACATAGGCATTGCTGCATCATAACCAACCAAAGCTCCTCCAGAGCGCGAATGTCTGTGCGGCAGCGAATGCAGTTCCAAGGGACAGTGAAAACCAGGTCGAGCTTTCAGTGCTGGCAGCTTTCGTGTGGGCGCAATCGCTGGACGTTTCGAATTTGGCAGCCGGGCTCTGCCAGGGTCACATAGGCATTGTTGCGTCATAACCATCCAAGGCTTTTGCAGAGCACCAATGTCTCTGCGGCAGAGAATGCAGTTCCAAGGGACAGTGAAAACCAGGTAGCGCTTTCAGGGCTGGCAGCTTTCGTGTGGGCGTAATCGCTGGACGTTTCGAATTTGGCAGCCGGGGTCTGTCAGAGTCACATAGGCATTGTTGCGTCATAACCATCCAAGGCTTTTGCAGAGCACCAATGTCTCTGCGGCAGTGAATGCAGTTCCAAGGGACAGTGAAAACCAGGTAGGGCTTTCAGGGCTGGCAGCTTTCGTGTGGCGCAATCGCTGGACGTTTCGAATGTGGCAGCCGGACTCTGCCAGAGTCACATAGGCATTGTTGCATCATAACCAACCAAAGCTCTTGCAGAGCGCGAATGTCTGTGTGGCAGCGAATGCAGTTCCAAGGGACAGTGAAAACCAGATAGAGCTTTCAGGGCTGGCAGCTTTCGTGTGGGCGCAATGGGTGGACGTTTCGAATTTGGCAGCCGGGCTCTGCCAGAGTCACATAGGCATTGTTGCATCATAACCAACCAAGGCTTTTGCAGAGCACCAAAGTCTCTGCGGCAGCGAATGCAGTTCCAAGGGACAGTGAAAACCAGGTCGAGCTTTCAGTGCTGGCAGCTTTCATATGGGCGCAATCGCTGGACGTTTCGAATTTGGCAGCCGGGGTCTGTCAGAGTCACATAGGCATTGTTGCATCATAACCATCCAAAGCTCTTGCAGAGCGCGAATGTCTGTGCGGCAGCGAATGCAGTTCCAAGGGACAGTGAAAACCAGGTCGAGCTTTCAGAGCTGGCAGCTTTCGTGTGGGCGCAATCGCTGGACGTTTCGAATTTTGCAGCCGGGCTCTGCCAGAGTCACATAGGCATTGTTGCATCATAACCAAACAAAGCTCCTCCAGAGCGCGAATGTCTGTGCGGCAGCGAATGCAGTTCCAAGGGACAGTGAAAACCAGGTAGGGCTTTCAGGGCTGGCAGCTTTTGTGTGGGCGCAATCGCTGGACGTTTCGAATTTGGCAGCCCGGCTCTGCCAGAGTCACATAGGCATTGTTGCATCATAACCAACCAAGGCTTTTGCAGAGTGCGAATGTCTGTGCGGCAGCGAATGCAGTTCCAAGGGACAGTAAAAACCAGGTAGGGCTTTCAGGGCTGGCAGCTTTCCTGTGGGCGCAATCGCTGGACGTTTCGAATTTGGCAGCCGGGCTCTGCCAGAGTCACATAGGCATTGTTACATCATAACCAACCAAGGCTTTTGCAGAGCGCGAATATCTGTGTGGCAGCGAATGCAGTTCCAAGGGACAGTGAAAACCAGGTAGGTCTTTCAGGGCTGGCAGCTTTCCTGTGGGCGCAATCGCTGGATGTTTCGAATTTGGCAGCCGGGCTCTGCCAGAGTCACAAAGGCATTGTTGTATCATAACCATCCAAGGCTTTTGCAGAGCACCAATGTCTCTGCGGCAGAGAATGCAGTTCCAAGGGACAGTGAAAACCAGGTAGGGCTTTCAGGGCTGGCAGCTTTCGTGTGGTAGCAATCGCTGGACGTTTCAAATTTGGCAGCCGGGCTCTGCCAGAGTCACATAGGCATTGTTGCATCATAACCATCCAAAGCTCTTGTAGATCGCGAATGTCTGTGCAGCAGCGAATGCAGTTAAAAGGGACAGTGAAAATCAGGTACAGATTTCAGTTCTGGCAGCTTTCGTGTGGGCACAATCTCTGGACGTTTCGAATTTTGTGGCCGGGCTCTGCCAGAGTCACATAGGCATTGCTGCATCATAACCAACCAAAGCTCCTCCAGAGCGCGAATGTCTGTGCGGCAGCGAATGCAGTTCCAAGGGACAGTGAAAACCAGGTCGAGCTTTCAGTGCTGGCAGCTTTCGTGTGGGCGCAATCGCTGGACGTTTCGAATTTGGCAGCCGGGCTCTGCCAGAGTCACATAGGCATTGTTGTATCACAACCATCCAAGGCTTTTGCAGAGCACCAATGTCTCTGCGGCAGAGAATGCAGTTCCAAGGGACAGTGAAAACCAAGTAGGGCTTTCAGGGCTGGCAGCTTTCGTGTGGGTGTAATCGCTGGACGTTTCGAATTTGGCAGCCGGGATCTGCCAGGGTCACATAGGCATTGTTGCATCATAACCATCCAAGGCTTTTGCAGAGCACCAATGTCTCTGCGGCAGTGAATGCAGTTCCAAGGGACAGTGAAAACCAGGTAGGGCTTTCAGGGCTGGCAGCTTTCGTGTGGCGCAATCGCTGGACGTTTCGAATTTGGCAGCCGGGCTCTGCCAGAGTCACATAGGCATTGTTACATCATAACCAACCAAGGCTTTTGCAGAGCGCGAATATCTGTGTGGCAGCGAATGCAGTTCCAAGGGACAGTGAAAACCAGGTAGGTCTTTCAGGGCTGGCAGCTTTCCTGTGGGCGCAATCGCTGGATGTTTCGAATTTGGCAGCCGGGCTCTGCCAGAGTCACAAAGGCATTGTTGTATCATAACCATCCAAGGCTTTTGCAGAGCACCAATGTCTCTGCGGCAGAGAATGCAGTTCCAAGGGACAGTGAAAACCAGGTAGGGCTTTCAGGGCTGGCAGCTTTCGTGTGGTAGCAATCGCTGGACGTTTCAAATTTGGCAGCCGGGCTCTGCCAGAGTCACATAGGCATTGTTGCATCATAACCATCCAAAGCTCTTGTAGATCGCGAATGTCTGTGCAGCAGCGAATGCAGTTAAAAGGGACAGTGAAAATCAGGTACAGATTTCAGTTCTGGCAGCTTTCGTGTGGGCACAATCTCTGGACGTTTCGAATTTTGTGGCCGGGCTCTGCCAGAGTCACATAGGCATTGTTGTATCACAACCATCCAAGGCTTTTGCAGAGCACCAATGTCTCTGCGGCAGAGAATGCAGTTCCAAGGGACAGTGAAAACCAAGTAGGGCTTTCAGGGCTGGCAGCTTTCGTGTGGGTGTAATCGCTGGACGTTTCGAATTTGGCAGCCGGGATCTGCCAGGGTCACATAGGCATTGTTGCATCATAACCATCCAAGGCTTTTGCAGAGCACCAATGTCTCTGCGGCAGCGAATGCAGTTCCAAGGGACAGTGAAAACCAGGTAGAGCTTTCAGGGCTGGCAGCTTTCGTGTGGCGCAATCGCTGGACGTTTCGAATTTGGCAGCCGGACTCTGCCAGAGTCACATAGGCATTGTTGCATCATAACCAACCAAAGCTCTTGCAGAGCGCGAATGTCTGTGTGGCAGCGAATGCAGTTCCAAGGGACAGTGAAAACCAGATAGAGCTTTCAGGGCTGGCAGCTTTCGTGTGGGCGCAATGGGTGGACGTTTCGAATTTGGCAGCCGGGCTCTGCCAGAGTCACATAGGCATTGTTGCATCATAACCAACCAAAGCTTTTGCAGAGCACCAAAGTCTCTGCGGCAGCGAATGCAGTTCCAAGGGACAGTGAAAACCAGGTCGAGCTTTCAGTGCTGGCAGCTTTCATATGGGCGCAATCGCTGGACGTTTCGAATTTGGCAGCCGGGGTCTGTCAGAGTCACATAGGCATTGTTGCATCATAACCAACCAAAGCTCTTTCAGAGCGCGAATGTCTGTGCGGCAGCGAATGCAGTTAAAAGGGACAGTGAAAACCAGGTCGAGCTTTCAGTGCTGGCAGCTTTCGTGTGGGCGCAATCGCTGGACGTTTCGAATTTTGTAGCCGGGCTCTGCCAGAGTCACATAGGCATTGTTGCATCATAACCAACCAAAGCTCTTGCAGATCGCAAATGTCTGTGCAGCAGCGAATGCAGTTAAAAGGGACAGTGAAAATCAGGTACAGATTTCAGTTCTGGCAGCTTTCGTGTGGGCACAATCTCTGGACGTTTCGAATTTTGTAGCCGGGCTCTGCCAGAGTCACATAGGCATTGTTGCATCATAACCAACCAAAGCTCCTCCAGAGCGCGAATGTCTGTGCGGCAGCGAATGCAGTTCCAAGGGACAGTGAAAACCAGGTCGAGCTTTCAGTGCTGGCAGCTTTCGTGTGGGCGCAATCGCTGGACGTTTCGAATTTGGCAGCCGGGCTCTGCCAGAGTCACATAGGCATTGTTGCATCATAACCAACCAAGGCTTTTGCAGAGCACGAATGTCTGTTCGGCAGCGAATGCAGTTCCAAGGGACAGTGAAAACCAGGTAGGGCTTTCAGGGCTGGCAGCTTTCGTGTGGGCGCAATCGCTGGACATTTCGACTTTGGCAGCCGGGCTCTGCCAGAGTCACATAGGCATTGTTGCATCATAACCAAACAAGGCTCTTGCAGAGCACCAATGTCTCTGCAGCAGCGAATGCAGTTCCAAGGGACAGTGAAAACCAGGTAGGGCTTTCAGGGCTGGCAGCTTTCGTGTGGGCACAATGGGTGGACGTTTCGAATTTGGTAGCCGGGATCTGCCAGAGTCACATAGGCATTGTTGCATCATAACCAACCAAAGCTCCTCCAGAGCGCGAATGTCTGTGCGGCAGCGAATGCAGTTCCAAGGGACAGTGAAAACCAGGTCGAGCTTTCAGTGCTGGCATCTTTCGTGTGGGCGCAATCGCTGGACGTTTCGACTTTGGCAGCCGGGCTCTGCCAGAGTCACATAGGCATTGTTGCATCATAACCAAGCAAGGCTCTTGCAGAGCGCGAATGTCTTTGCAGCAGCGAATGCAGTTCCAAGGGACAGTGAAAACCAGGTAGGGCTTTCAGGGCTGGCAGCTTTCCTGTGGGCGTAATCGCTGGACGTTTCGGATTTGGCAGCCGGGATCTGCCAGGGTCACATAGGCATTGTTGCATCACAACCATCCAAGACTTTAGCAGAGCACCAATGTCTGTGCGGCAGCGAATGCAGTTCCAAGGGACAGTGGAAACCAGGTAGCGCTTTCAGGGCTGGCAGCTTTCGTTTGGGCGCAATGGCTGGACGTTTCAAATTTGGCAGCCGGGCTCTGCCAGAGTCACATAGGCATTGTTGCATCATAACCAACCAAAGCTCCTCCAGAGCGCGAATGTCTGTGCGGCAGCGAATGCAGTTCCAAGGGACAGTGAAAACCAGGTCGAGCTTTCAGTGCTGGCAGCTTTCGTGTGGGCGCAATCGCTGGACGTTTCGAATTTGGCAGCCGGGCTCTGCCAGAGTCACATAGGCATTGTTGCATCATAACCAACCAAGGCTTTTGCAGAGTGCGAATGTCTGTGCGGCAGCGAATGCAGTTCCAAGGGACAGTGAAAACCAGGTAGGGCTTTCAGGGCTGGCAGCTTTCGTGTGGGCGCAATCGCTGGACGTTTCGAATTTGGGAGCCGGGCTCTGCCAGAGTCACATAGGCATGGTTGCATCATAACCATCCAAAGCTCTTGCAGATCGCGAATGTCTGTGCAGCAGCGAATGCAGTTCAAAAGGGACAGTGAAAATCATGTACAGATTTCAGTTCTGGCAGCTTTCGTGTGGGCACAATCTCTGGACGTTTCGCATTTTGTAGCCGGGCTCTGCCAGACTCACATAGGCATTGTTGCATCATAACCAACCAAAGCTCCTCCAGAGCGCGAATGTCTGTGCGGCAGCGAATGCAGTTCCAAGGGACAGTGAAAACCAGGTCGAGCTTTCAGTGCTGGCAGCTTTCGTATGGGCGCAATCGCTGGACGTTTCGAATTTGGCAGCCGGGCTCTGCCAGGGTCACATAGGCATTGTTGCATCATAACCATCCAAGGCTTTTGCAGAGCGCGAATGTCTGTGCGGCAGCGAATGCAGTTCCAAGGGACAGTGAAAACCAGGTAGGGCTTTCAGGGCTGGCAGCTTTCCTGTGGGCGCAATCGCTGGACGTTTCAAATTTGGCAGCTGGGCTCTGCCAGAGTCACATAGGCATTGTTGCATCATAACCATCCAAAGCTCTTGCAGAGCGCGAATGTCTGTGCAGCAGCGAATGCAGTTAAAAGGGACAGTGAAAATCATGTACAGTTCTGGCAGCTTTCGTGTGGGCACAATCGCTGGACGTTTCGAATTTTGAAGCCGGGCTCTGCCAGAGTCACATAGGCATTGTTGCATCATAACCAACCAAAGCTCCTCCAGAGCGCGAATGTCTGTGCGGCAGCGAATGCAGTTCCAAGGGACAGTGAAAACCAGGTCGAGCTTTCAGTGCTGGCAGCTTTCGTGTGGGCGCAATCGCTGGACGTTTCGAATTTGGCAGCCGGGCTCTACCAGAGTCACATAGGCATTGTTACATCATAACCAACCAAGGCTTTTGCAGAGCGCGAATGTCTGTGCGGCAGCGAATGCAGTTCCAAGGGACAGTGAAAACCAGGTAGGGCTTTCAGTGCTGGCAGCTTTCGTGTGGGCGCAATGGCTGGACGTTTCGAATTTGGCAGCCGGGCTCTGCCAGAGTCACATAGGCATTGTTGCATCATAACCAACCAAGGCTTTTGCAGAGCGCGAATGTCTGTGCGGCAGCGAATGCAGTTCCAAGGGACAGTGAAAACCAGGTAGGGCTTTCAGGGCTGGCAGCTTTCGTGTGGCGCAATCGCTGGACGTTTCGAATGTGGCAGCCGGACTCTGCCAGAGTCACATAGGCATTGTTGCATCATAACCAACCAAAGCTCTTGCAGAGCGCGAATGTCTGTGTGGCAGCGAATGCAGTTCCAAGGGACAGTGAAAACCAGATAGAGCTTTCAGGGCTGGCAGCTTTCGTGTGGGCGCAATGGGTGGACGTTTCGAATTTGGCAGCCGGGCTCTGCCAGAGTCACATAGGCATTGTTGCATCATAACCAACCAAGGCTTTTGCAGAGCACCAAAGTCTCTGCGGCAGCGAATGCAGTTCCAAGGGACAGTGAAAACCAGGTCGAGCTTTCAGTGCTGGCAGCTTTCATATGGGCGCAATCGCTGGACGTTTCGAATTTGGCAGCCGGGGTCTGTCACAGTCACATAGGCATTGTTGCATCATAACCATCCAAAGCTCTTGCAGAGCGCGAATGTCTGTTCGGCAGCGAATGCAGTTCCAAGGGACAGTGAAAACCAGGTCGAGCTTTCAGTGCTGGCAGCTTTCGTGTGGGCGCAATCGCTGGACGTTTCGAATTTTGTAGCCGGGCTCTGCCAGAGTCACATAGGCATTGTTGCATCATAACCAACCAAAGCTCTTGCAGATCGCGAATGTCTGTGCGGCAGCGAATGCAGTTAAAAGGGACAGTGAAAACCAGGTCGAGCTTTCAGTGCTGGCAGCTTTCGTGTGGGCGCAATCGCTGGACGTTTCGAATTTTGTAGCCGGGCTCTGCCAGAGTCACATAGGCATTGTTGCATCATAACCAACCAAAGCTCTTGCAGATCGCAAATGTCTGTGCAGCAGCGAATGCAGTTAAAAGGGACAGTGAAAATCAGGTACAGATTTCAGTTCTGGCAGCTTTCGTGTGGGCACAATCTCTGGACGTTTCGAATTTTGTAGCCGGGCTCTGCCAGAGTCACATAGGCATTGTTGCATCATAACCAACCAAAGCTCCTCCAGAGCGCGAATGTCTGTGCGGCAGCGAATGCAGTTCCAAGGGACAGTGAAAACCAGGTCGAGCTTTCAGTGCTGGCAGCTTTCGTGTGGGCGCAATCGCTGGACGTTTCGAATTTGGCAGCCGGGCTCTGCCAGAGTCACATAGGCATTGTTGCATCATAACCAACCAAGGCTTTTGCAGAGCACGAATGTCTGTTCGGCAGCGAATGCAGTTCCAAGGGACAGTGAAAACCAGGTAGGGCTTTCAGGGCTGGCAGCTTTCGTGTGGGCGCAATCGCTGGACATTTCGACTTTGGCAGCCGGGCTCTGCCAGAGTCACATAGGCATTGTTGCATCATAACCAAACAAGGCTCTTGCAGAGCACCAATGTCTCTGCAGCAGCGAATGCAGTTCCAAGGGACAGTGAAAACCAGGTAGGGCTTTCAGGGCTGGCAGCTTTCGTGTGGGCACAATGGGTGGACGTTTCGAATTTGGTAGCCGGGATCTGCCAGAGTCACATAGGCATTGTTGCATCATAACCAACCAAAGCTCCTCCAGAGCGCGAATGTCTGTGCGGCAGCGAATGCAGTTCCAAGGGACAGTGAAAACCAGGTCGAGCTTTCAGTGCTGGCATCTTTCGTGTGGGCGCAATCGCTGGACGTTTCGACTTTGGCAGCCGGGCTCTGCCAGAGTCACATAGGCATTGTTGCATCATAACCAAGCAAGGCTCTTGCAGAGCGCGAATGTCTTTGCAGCAGCGAATGCAGTTCCAAGGGACAGTGAAAACCAGGTAGGGCTTTCAGGGCTGGCAGCTTTCCTGTGGGCGTAATCGCTGGACGTTTCGGATTTGGCAGCCGGGATCTGCCAGGGTCACATAGGCATTGTTGCATCACAACCATCCAAGACTTTAGCAGAGCACCAATGTCTGTGCGGCAGCGAATGCAGTTCCAAGGGACAGTGGAAACCAGGTAGCGCTTTCAGGGCTGGCAGCTTTCGTTTGGGCGCAATGGCTGGACGTTTCAAATTTGGCAGCCGGGCTCTGCCAGAGTCACATAGGCATTGTTGCATCATAACCAACCAAAGCTCCTCCAGAGCGCGAATGTCTGTGCGGCAGCGAATGCAGTTCCAAGGGACAGTGAAAACCAGGTCGAGCTTTCAGTGCTGGCAGCTTTCGTGTGGGCGCAATCGCTGGACGTTTCGAATTTGGCAGCCGGGCTCTGCCAGAGTCACATAGGCATTGTTGCATCATAACCAACCAAGGCTTTTGCAGAGTGCGAATGTCTGTGCGGCAGCGAATGCAGTTCCAAGGGACAGTGAAAACCAGGTAGGGCTTTCAGGGCTGGCAGCTTTCGTGTGGGCGCAATCGCTGGACGTTTCGAATTTGGGAGCCGGGCTCTGCCAGAGTCACATAGGCATGGTTGCATCATAACCATCCAAAGCTCTTGCAGATCGCGAATGTCTGTGCAGCAGCGAATGCAGTTCAAAAGGGACAGTGAAAATCATGTACAGATTTCAGTTCTGGCAGCTTTCGTGTGGGCACAATCTCTGGACGTTTCGCATTTTGTAGCCGGGCTCTGCCAGACTCACATAGGCATTGTTGCATCATAACCAACCAAAGCTCCTCCAGAGCGCGAATGTCTGTGCGGCAGCGAATGCAGTTCCAAGGGACAGTGAAAACCAGGTCGAGCTTTCAGTGCTGGCAGCTTTCGTATGGGCGCAATCGCTGGACGTTTCGAATTTGGCAGCCGGGCTCTGCCAGGGTCACATAGGCATTGTTGCATCATAACCATCCAAGGCTTTTGCAGAGCGCGAATGTCTGTGCGGCAGCGAATGCAGTTCCAAGGGACAGTGAAAACCAGGTAGGGCTTTCAGGGCTGGCAGCTTTCCTGTGGGCGCAATCGCTGGACGTTTCAAATTTGGCAGCTGGGCTCTGCCAGAGTCACATAGGCATTGTTGCATCATAACCATCCAAAGCTCTTGCAGAGCGCGAATGTCTGTGCAGCAGCGAATGCAGTTAAAAGGGACAGTGAAAATCATGTACAGTTCTGGCAGCTTTCGTGTGGGCACAATCGCTGGACGTTTCGAATTTTGAAGCCGGGCTCTGCCAGAGTCACATAGGCATTGTTGCATCATAACCAACCAAAGCTCCTCCAGAGCGCGAATGTCTGTGCGGCAGCGAATGCAGTTCCAAGGGACAGTGAAAACCAGGTCGAGCTTTCAGTGCTGGCAGCTTTCGTGTGGGCGCAATCGCTGGACGTTTCGAATTTGGCAGCCGGGCTCTACCAGAGTCACATAGGCATTGTTACATCATAACCAACCAAGGCTTTTGCAGAGCGCGAATGTCTGTGCGGCAGCGAATGCAGTTCCAAGGGACAGTGAAAACCAGGTAGGGCTTTCAGTGCTGGCAGCTTTCGTGTGGGCGCAATGGCTGGACGTTTCGAATTTGGCAGCCGGGCTCTGCCAGAGTCACATAGGCATTGTTGCATCATAACCAACCAAGGCTTTTGCAGAGCGCGAATGTCTGTGCGGCAGCGAATGCAGTTCCAAGGGACAGTGAAAACCAGGTAGGGCTTTCAGGGCTGGCAGCTTTCGTGTGGCGCAATCGCTGGACGTTTCGAATGTGGCAGCCGGACTCTGCCAGAGTCACATAGGCATTGTTGCATCATAACCAACCAAAGCTCTTGCAGAGCGCGAATGTCTGTGTGGCAGCGAATGCAGTTCCAAGGGACAGTGAAAACCAGATAGAGCTTTCAGGGCTGGCAGCTTTCGTGTGGGCGCAATGGGTGGACGTTTCGAATTTGGCAGCCGGGCTCTGCCAGAGTCACATAGGCATTGTTGCATCATAACCAACCAAGGCTTTTGCAGAGCACCAAAGTCTCTGCGGCAGCGAATGCAGTTCCAAGGGACAGTGAAAACCAGGTCGAGCTTTCAGTGCTGGCAGCTTTCATATGGGCGCAATCGCTGGACGTTTCGAATTTGGCAGCCGGGGTCTGTCACAGTCACATAGGCATTGTTGCATCATAACCATCCAAAGCTCTTGCAGAGCGCGAATGTCTGTTCGGCAGCGAATGCAGTTCCAAGGGACAGTGAAAACCAGGTCGAGCTTTCAGAGCTGGCAGCTTTCGTGTGGGCGCAATCGCTGGACGTTTCGAATTTTGCAGCCGGGCTCTGCCAGAGTCACATAGGCATTGTTGCATCATAACCAAACAAAGCTCCTCCAGAGCGCGAATGTCTGTGCGGCAGCGAATGCAGTTCCAAGGGACAGTGAAAACCAGGTAGGGCTTTCAGGGCTGGCAGCTTTTGTGTGGGCGCAATCGCTGGACGTTTCGAATTTGGCAGCCCGGCTCTGCCAGAGTCACATAGGCATTGTTGCATCATAACCAACCAAGGCTTTTGCAGAGTGCGAATGTCTGTGCGGCAGCGAATGCAGTTCCAAGGGACAGTAAAAACCAGGTAGGGCTTTCAGGGCTGGCAGCTTTCCTGTGGGCGCAATCGCTGGACGTTTCGAATTTGGCAGCCGGGCTCTGCCAGAGTCACATAGGCATTGTTACATCATAACCAACCAAGGCTTTTGCAGAGCGCGAATATCTGTGTGGCAGCGAATGCAGTTCCAAGGGACAGTGAAAACCAGGTAGGTCTTTCAGGGCTGGCAGCTTTCCTGTGGGCGCAATCGCTGGATGTTTCGAATTTGGCAGCCGGGCTCTGCCAGAGTCACAAAGGCATTGTTGTATCATAACCATCCAAGGCTTTTGCAGAGCACCAATGTCTCTGCGGCAGAGAATGCAGTTCCAAGGGACAGTGAAAACCAGGTAGGGCTTTCAGGGCTGGCAGCTTTCGTGTGGTAGCAATCGCTGGACGTTTCAAATTTGGCAGCCGGGCTCTGCCAGAGTCACATAGGCATTGTTGCATCATAACCATCCAAAGCTCTTGTAGATCGCGAATGTCTGTGCAGCAGCGAATGCAGTTAAAAGGGACAGTGAAAATCAGGTACAGATTTCAGTTCTGGCAGCTTTCGTGTGGGCACAATCTCTGGACGTTTCGAATTTTGTGGCCGGGCTCTGCCAGAGTCACATAGGCATTGCTGCATCATAACCAACCAAAGCTCCTCCAGAGCGCGAATGTCTGTGCGGCAGCGAATGCAGTTCCAAGGGACAGTGAAAACCAGGTCGAGCTTTCAGTGCTGGCAGCTTTCGTGTGGGCGCAATCGCTGGACGTTTCGAATTTGGCAGCCGGGCTCTGCCAGAGTCACATAGGCATTGTTGTATCACAACCATCCAAGGCTTTTGCAGAGCACCAATGTCTCTGCGGCAGAGAATGCAGTTCCAAGGGACAGTGAAAACCAAGTAGGGCTTTCAGGGCTGGCAGCTTTCGTGTGGGTGTAATCGCTGGACGTTTCGAATTTGGCAGCCGGGATCTGCCAGGGTCACATAGGCATTGTTGCATCATAACCATCCAAGGCTTTTGCAGAGCACCAATGTCTCTGCGGCAGTGAATGCAGTTCCAAGGGACAGTGAAAACCAGGTAGGGCTTTCAGGGCTGGCAGCTTTCGTGTGGCGCAATCGCTGGACGTTTCGAATTTGGCAGCCGGGCTCTGCCAGAGTCACATAGGCATTGTTACATCATAACCAACCAAGGCTTTTGCAGAGCGCGAATATCTGTGTGGCAGCGAATGCAGTTCCAAGGGACAGTGAAAACCAGGTAGGTCTTTCAGGGCTGGCAGCTTTCCTGTGGGCGCAATCGCTGGATGTTTCGAATTTGGCAGCCGGGCTCTGCCAGAGTCACAAAGGCATTGTTGTATCATAACCATCCAAGGCTTTTGCAGAGCACCAATGTCTCTGCGGCAGAGAATGCAGTTCCAAGGGACAGTGAAAACCAGGTAGGGCTTTCAGGGCTGGCAGCTTTCGTGTGGTAGCAATCGCTGGACGTTTCAAATTTGGCAGCCGGGCTCTGCCAGAGTCACATAGGCATTGTTGCATCATAACCATCCAAAGCTCTTGTAGATCGCGAATGTCTGTGCAGCAGCGAATGCAGTTAAAAGGGACAGTGAAAATCAGGTACAGATTTCAGTTCTGGCAGCTTTCGTGTGGGCACAATCTCTGGACGTTTCGAATTTTGTGGCCGGGCTCTGCCAGAGTCACATAGGCATTGTTGTATCACAACCATCCAAGGCTTTTGCAGAGCACCAATGTCTCTGCGGCAGAGAATGCAGTTCCAAGGGACAGTGAAAACCAAGTAGGGCTTTCAGGGCTGGCAGCTTTCGTGTGGGTGTAATCGCTGGACGTTTCGAATTTGGCAGCCGGGATCTGCCAGGGTCACATAGGCATTGTTGCATCATAACCATCCAAGGCTTTTGCAGAGCACCAATGTCTCTGCGGCAGCGAATGCAGTTCCAAGGGACAGTGAAAACCAGGTAGAGCTTTCAGGGCTGGCAGCTTTCGTGTGGCGCAATCGCTGGACGTTTCGAATTTGGCAGCCGGACTCTGCCAGAGTCACATAGGCATTGTTGCATCATAACCAACCAAAGCTCTTGCAGAGCGCGAATGTCTGTGTGGCAGCGAATGCAGTTCCAAGGGACAGTGAAAACCAGATAGAGCTTTCAGGGCTGGCAGCTTTCGTGTGGGCGCAATGGGTGGACGTTTCGAATTTGGCAGCCGGGCTCTGCCAGAGTCACATAGGCATTGTTGCATCATAACCAACCAAAGCTTTTGCAGAGCACCAAAGTCTCTGCGGCAGCGAATGCAGTTCCAAGGGACAGTGAAAACCAGGTCGAGCTTTCAGTGCTGGCAGCTTTCATATGGGCGCAATCGCTGGACGTTTCGAATTTGGCAGCCGGGGTCTGTCAGAGTCACATAGGCATTGTTGCATCATAACCAACCAAAGCTCTTTCAGAGCGCGAATGTCTGTGCGGCAGCGAATGCAGTTAAAAGGGACAGTGAAAACCAGGTCGAGCTTTCAGTGCTGGCAGCTTTCGTGTGGGCGCAATCGCTGGACGTTTCGAATTTTGTAGCCGGGCTCTGCCAGAGTCACATAGGCATTGTTGCATCATAACCAACCAAAGCTCTTGCAGATCGCAAATGTCTGTGCAGCAGCGAATGCAGTTAAAAGGGACAGTGAAAATCAGGTACAGATTTCAGTTCTGGCAGCTTTCGTGTGGGCACAATCTCTGGACGTTTCGAATTTTGTAGCCGGGCTCTGCCAGAGTCACATAGGCATTGTTGCATCATAACCAACCAAAGCTCCTCCAGAGCGCGAATGTCTGTGCGGCAGCGAATGCAGTTCCAAGGGACAGTGAAAACCAGGTCGAGCTTTCAGTGCTGGCAGCTTTCGTGTGGGCGCAATCGCTGGACGTTTCGAATTTGGCAGCCGGGCTCTGCCAGAGTCACATAGGCATTGTTGCATCATAACCAACCAAGGCTTTTGCAGAGCACCAAAGTCTCTGCGGCAGCGAATGCAGTTCCAAGGGACAGTGAAAACCAGGTAGGGCTTTCAGGGCTGGCAGCTTTCGTGTGGGCGCAATCGCTGGACATTTCGACTTTGGCAGCCGGGCTCTGCCAGAGTCACATAGGCATTGTTGCATCATAACCAAACAAGGCTCTTGCAGAGCACCAATGTCTCTGCAGCAGCGAATGCAGTTCCAAGGGACAGTGAAAACCAGGTAGGGCTTTCAGGGCTGGCAGCTTTCGTGTGGGCACAATGGGTGGACGTTTCGAATTTGGTAGCCGGGATCTGCCAGAGTCACATAGGCATTGTTGCATCATAACCAACCAAAGCTCCTCCAGAGCGCGAATGTCTGTGCGGCAGCGAATGCAGTTCCAAGGGACAGTGAAAACCAGGTCGAGCTTTCAGTGCTGGCAGCTTTCGTGTGGGCGCAATCGCTGGACGTTTCGACTTTGGCAGCCGGGCTCTGCCAGAGTCACATAGGCATTGTTGCATCATAACCAAGCAAGGCTCTTGCAGAGCGCGAATGTCTTTGCAGCAGCGAATGCAGTTCCAAGGGACAGTGAAAACCAGGTAGGGCTTTCAGGGCTGGCAGCTTTCCTGTGGGCGTAATCGCTGGACGTTTCGGATTTGGCAGCCGGGATCTGCCAGGGTCACATAGGCATTGTTGCATCACAACCATCCAAGACTTTAGCAGAGCACCAATGTCTGTGCGGCAGCGAATGCAGTTCCAAGGGACAGTGGAAACCAGGTAGCGCTTTCAGGGCTGGCAGCTTTCGTTTGGGCGCAATGGCTGGACGTTTCAAATTTGGCAGCCGGGCTCTGCCAGAGTCACATAGGCATTGTTGCATCATAACCAACCAAAGCTCCTCCAGAGCGCGAATGTCTGTGCGGCAGCGAATGCAGTTCCAAGGGACAGTGAAAACCAGGTCGAGCTTTCAGTGCTGGCAGCTTTCGTGTGGGCGCAATCGCTGGACGTTTCGAATTTGGCAGCCGGGCTCTGCCAGAGTCACATAGGCATTGTTGCATCATAACCAACCAAGGCTTTTGCAGAGTGCGAATGTCTGTGCGGCAGCGAATGCAGTTCCAAGGGACAGTGAAAACCAGGTAGGGCTTTCAGGGCTGGCAGCTTTCGTGTGGGCGCAATCGCTGGACGTTTCGAATTTGGGAGCCGGGCTCTGCCAGAGTCACATAGGCATGGTTGCATCATAACCATCCAAAGCTCTTGCAGATCGCGAATGTCTGTGCAGCAGCGAATGCAGTTCAAAAGGGACAGTGAAAATCATGTACAGATTTCAGTTCTGGCAGCTTTCGTGTGGGCACAATCTCTGGACGTTTCGCATTTTGTAGCCGGGCTCTGCCAGACTCACATAGGCATTGTTGCATCATAACCAACCAAAGCTCCTCCAGAGCGCGAATGTCTGTGCGGCAGCGAATGCAGTTCCAAGGGACAGTGAAAACCAGGTCGAGCTTTCAGTGCTGGCAGCTTTCGTATGGGCGCAATCGCTGGACGTTTCGAATTTGGCAGCCGGGCTCTGCCAGGGTCACATAGGCATTGTTGCATCATAACCATCCAAGGCTTTTGCAGAGCGCGAATGTCTGTGCGGCAGCGAATGCAGTTCCAAGGGACAGTGAAAACCAGGTAGGGCTTTCAGGGCTGGCAGCTTTCCTGTGGGCGCAATCGCTGGACGTTTCAAATTTGGCAGCTGGGCTCTGCCAGAGTCACATAGGCATTGTTGCATCATAACCATCCAAAGCTCTTGCAGAGCGCGAATGTCTGTGCAGCAGCGAATGCAGTTAAAAGGGACAGTGAAAATCATGTACAGTTCTGGCAGCTTTCGTGTGGGCACAATCGCTGGACGTTTCGAATTTTGAAGCCGGGCTCTGCCAGAGTCACATAGGCATTGTTGCATCATAACCAACCAAAGCTCCTCCAGAGCGCGAATGTCTGTGCGGCAGCGAATGCAGTTCCAAGGGACAGTGAAAACCAGGTCGAGCTTTCAGTGCTGGCAGCTTTCGTGTGGGCGCAATCGCTGGACGTTTCGAATTTGGCAGCCGGGCTCTGCCAGAGTCACATAGGCATTGTTACATCATAACCAACCAAGGCTTTTGCAGAGCGCGAATGTCTGTGCGGCAGCGAATGCAGTTCCAAGGGACAGTGAAAACCAGGTAGGGCTTTCAGTGCTGGCAGCTTTCGTGTGGGCGCAATGGCTGGACGTTTCGAATTTGGCAGCCGGGCTCTGCCAGAGTCACATAGGCATTGTTGCATCATAACCAACCAAGGCTTTTGCAGAGCGCGAATGTCTGTGCGGCAGCGAATGCAGTTCCAAGGGACAGTGAAAACCACGTAGGGCTTTCAGGGCTGGCAGCTTTCCTGTGGGCGCAATCGCTGGACGTTTCGAATTTGGGAGCCGGGCTCTGCCAGAGTCACATAGGCATTGTTACATCATAACCAACCAAGGCTTTTGCAGAGCGCGAATGTCTGTGTGGCAGCGAATGCAGTTCCAAGGGACAGTGAAAACCAGGTAGGGCTTTCAGGGCTGGCAGCTTTCGTGTGGGCGCAATCGCTGGACGTTTCGAATTTGGCAGCCGGGATCTGCCAGAGTCACAGAGGCATAGTTGCATCATAACCATCCAAAGCTCTTGCAGATCGCGAATGTCTGTGCAGCAGCGAATGCAGTTAAAAGGGACAGTGAAAATCAGGTACAGATTTCAGTTCTGGCAGCTTTCGTGTGGGCACAATCTCTGGACGTTTCGCATTTTGTAGCCGGGTTCTGCCAGACTCACATAGGCATTGTTGCATCATAACCAACCAAAGCTCCTCCAGAGCGCGAATGTCTGTGCGGCAGCGAATGCAGTTCCAAGGGACAGTGAAAACCAGGTCGAGCTTTCAGTGCTGGCAGCTTTCGTATGGGCGCAATCGCTGGACGTTTCGAATTTGGCAGCCGGGCTCTGCCAGGGTCACATAGGCATTGTTGCATCATAACCAACCAAGGCTTTTGCAGAGCGCGAATGTCTGTGCGGCAGCGAATGGAGTTCCAAGGGACAGTGGAAACCAGGTAGGGCTTTCAGTGCTGGCAGCTTTCATATGGGCGCAATCGCTGGACGTTTCGAATTTGGCAGCCGGGGTCTGTCAGAGTCACATAGGCATTGTTGCATCATAACCATCCAAAGCTCTTGCAGAGCGCGAATGTCTGTGCGGCAGCGAATGCAGTTAAAAGGGACAGTGAAAACCAGGTCGAGCTTTCAGTGCTGGCAGCTTTCGTGTGGGCGCAATCGCTGGACGTTTCGAATTTTGCAGCCGGGCCCTGCCAGAGTCACATAGGCATTGTTGCATCATAACCAAACAAAGCTCCTCCAGAGCGCGAATGTCTGTGCGGCAGCGAATGCAGTTCCAAGGGACAGTGAAAACCAGGTAGGGCTTTCAGGGCTGGCAGCTTTTGTGTGGGCGCAATCGCTGGACGTTTCGAATTTGGCAGCCCGGCTCTGCCAGAGTCACATAGGCATTGTTGCATCATAACCATCCAAGGCTTTTGCAGAGTGCGAATGTCTGTGCGGCAGCGAATGCAGTTCCAAGGGACAGTAAAAACCAGGTAGGCCTTTCAGGGCTGGCAGCTTTCCTGTGGGCGCAATCGCTGGACGTTTCGAATTTGGGAGCCGGGCTCTGCCAGAGTCACATAGGCATTGTTATATCATAACCAACCAAGGCTTTTGCAGAGCGCGAATGTCTGTGTGGCAGCGAATGCAGTTCCAAGGGACAGTGAAAACCAGGTAGGTCTTTCAGGGCTGGCAGCTTTCGTGTGGGCGCAATCGCTGGACGTTTCGAATTTGGCAGCCGGGATCTGCCAGAGTCACAGAGGCATAGTTGCATCATAACCATCCAAAGCTCTTGCAGAGCGCGAATGTCTGTGCAGCAGCGAATGCAGTTAAAAGGGACAGTGAAAATCAGGTACAGATTTCAGTTCTGGCAGCTTTCGTGTGGGCACAATCTCTGGACGTTTCGCATTTTGTAGCCGGGTTCTGCCAGACTCACATAGGCATTGTTGCATCATAACCAACCAAAGCTCCTCCAGAGCGCGAATGTCTGTGCGGCAGCGAATGCAGTTCCAAGGGACAGTGAAAACCAGGTCGAGCTTTCAGTGCTGGCAGCTTTCGTATGGGCGCAATCGCTGGACGTTTCGAATTTGGCAGCCGGGCTCTGCCAGGGTCACATAGGCATTGTTGCATCATAACCAACCAAGGCTTTTGCAGAGCGCGAATGTCTGTGCGGCAGCGAATGCAGTTCCAAGGGACAGTGGAAACCAGGTAGGGCTTTCAGGGCTGGCAGCTTTCGTGTGGGCGCAATCGCTGGACGTTTCGAATTTGGGAGCCGGGCTCTGCCAGAGTCACATAGGCATTGTTGCATCATAACCAAGCAAGGCTCTTGCAGAGCGCGAATGTCTTTGCAGCAGCGAATGCAGTTCCAAGGGACAGTGAAAACCAGGTAGGGCTTTCAGGGCTGGCAGCTTTTCTGTGGGCGCAATCGCTGGACGTTTCAAATTTGGCAGCCGGGCTCTGCCAGAGTCACATAGGCATTGTTGCATCATAACCATCCAAAGCTCTTGCAGAGTGCGAATGTCTGTGCAGCAGCGAATGCAGTTAAAAGGGACAGTGAAAATCAGGTACAGATTTCAGTTCCGGCAGCTTTCGTGTGGGCACAATCTCTGGACGTTTCGCATTTTGTAGCCGGGCTCTGCCAGAGTCACATAGGCATTGTTGCATCATAACCAACCAAAGCTCCTCCAGAGAGCGAATGTCTGTGCGGCAGCGAATGCAGTTCCAAGGGACAGTGAAAACCAGGGAGAGCTTTCAGTGCTGGCAGCTTTCGTGTGGGCGCAATCGCTGGACGTTTCGAATTTGGCAGCCGGGCTCTGCCAGAGTCACATAGGCATTGTTGCATCATAACCAACCAAGGCTTTTGCAGAGTGCGAATGTCTGTGCGGCAGCGAATGCAGTTCCAAGGGACAGTAAAAACCAGGTAGGGCTTTCAGGGCTGGCAGCTTTCGTGTGGGCGCAATCGCTGGACGTTTCAAATTTGGCAGCCGGGCTCTGCCAGAGTCACATAGGCATTGTTACATCATAACCAACCAAGGCTTTTGCAGAGCGCGAATATCTGTGTGGCAGCGAATGCAGTTCCAAGGGACAGTGAAAACCAGGTAGGGCTTTCAGGGCTGGCAGCTTTCCTGTGGGCGCAATCGCTGGATGTTTCGAATTTGGCAGCCGGGCTCTACCAGAGTCACATAGGCATTGTTACATCATAACCAACCAAGGCTTTTGCAGAGCGCGAATGTCTGTGCGGCAGCGAATGCAGTTCCAAGGGACAGTGAAAACCAGGTAGGGCTTTCAGTGCTGGCAGCTTTCGTGTGGGCGCAATGGCTGGACGTTTCGAATTTGGCAGCCGGGCTCTGCCAGAGTCACATAGGCATTGTTGCATCATAACCAACCAAGGCTTTTGCAGAGCGCGAATGTCTGTGCGGCAGCGAATGCAGTTCCAAGGGACAGTGAAAACCACGTAGGGCTTTCAGGGCTGGCAGCTTTCCTGTGGGCGCAATCGCTGGACGTTTCGAATTTGGGAGCCGGGCTCTGCCAGAGTCACATAGGCATTGTTACATCATAACCAACCAAGGCTTTTGCAGAGCGCGAATGTCTGTGTGGCAGCGAATGCAGTTCCAAGGGACAGTGAAAACCAGGTAGGGCTTTCAGGGCTGGCAGCTTTCGTGTGGGCGCAATCGCTGGACGTTTCGAATTTGGCAGCCGGGATCTGCCAGAGTCACAGAGGCATAGTTGCATCATAACCATCCAAAGCTCTTGCAGATCGCGAATGTCTGTGCAGCAGCGAATGCAGTTAAAAGGGACAGTGAAAATCAGGTACAGATTTCAGTTCTGGCAGCTTTCGTGTGGGCACAATCTCTGGACGTTTCGCATTTTGTAGCCGGGTTCTGCCAGACTCACATAGGCATTGTTGCATCATAACCAACCAAAGCTCCTCCAGAGCGCGAATGTCTGTGCGGCAGCGAATGCAGTTCCAAGGGACAGTGAAAACCAGGTCGAGCTTTCAGTGCTGGCAGCTTTCGTATGGGCGCAATCGCTGGACGTTTCGAATTTGGCAGCCGGGCTCTGCCAGGGTCACATAGGCATTGTTGCATCATAACCAACCAAGGCTTTTGCAGAGCGCGAATGTCTGTGCGGCAGCGAATGGAGTTCCAAGGGACAGTGGAAACCAGGTAGGGCTTTCAGTGCTGGCAGCTTTCATATGGGCGCAATCGCTGGACGTTTCGAATTTGGCAGCCGGGGTCTGTCAGAGTCACATAGGCATTGTTGCATCATAACCATCCAAAGCTCTTGCAGAGCGCGAATGTCTGTGCGGCAGCGAATGCAGTTAAAAGGGACAGTGAAAACCAGGTCGAGCTTTCAGTGCTGGCAGCTTTCGTGTGGGCGCAATCGCTGGACGTTTCGAATTTTGCAGCCGGGCCCTGCCAGAGTCACATAGGCATTGTTGCATCATAACCAAACAAAGCTCCTCCAGAGCGCGAATGTCTGTGCGGCAGCGAATGCAGTTCCAAGGGACAGTGAAAACCAGGTAGGGCTTTCAGGGCTGGCAGCTTTTGTGTGGGCGCAATCGCTGGACGTTTCGAATTTGGCAGCCCGGCTCTGCCAGAGTCACATAGGCATTGTTGCATCATAACCATCCAAGGCTTTTGCAGAGTGCGAATGTCTGTGCGGCAGCGAATGCAGTTCCAAGGGACAGTAAAAACCAGGTAGGCCTTTCAGGGCTGGCAGCTTTCCTGTGGGCGCAATCGCTGGACGTTTCGAATTTGGGAGCCGGGCTCTGCCAGAGTCACATAGGCATTGTTATATCATAACCAACCAAGGCTTTTGCAGAGCGCGAATGTCTGTGTGGCAGCGAATGCAGTTCCAAGGGACAGTGAAAACCAGGTAGGTCTTTCAGGGCTGGCAGCTTTCGTGTGGGCGCAATCGCTGGACGTTTCGAATTTGGCAGCCAGGATCTGCCAGAGTCACAGAGGCATAGTTGCATCATAACCATCCAAAGCTCTTGCAGAGCGCGAATGTCTGTGCAGCAGCGAATGCAGTTAAAAGGGACAGTGAAAATCAGGTACAGATTTCAGTTCTGGCAGCTTTCGTGTGGGCACAATCTCTGGACGTTTCGCATTTTGTAGCCGGGTTCTGCCAGACTCACATAGGCATTGTTGCATCATAACCAACCAAAGCTCCTCCAGAGCGCGAATGTCTGTGCGGCAGCGAATGCAGTTCCAAGGGACAGTGAAAACCAGGTCGAGCTTTCAGTGCTGGCAGCTTTCGTATGGGCGCAATCGCTGGACGTTTCGAATTTGGCAGCCGGGCTCTGCCAGGGTCACATAGGCATTGTTGCATCATAACCAACCAAGGCTTTTGCAGAGCGCGAATGTCTGTGCGGCAGCGAATGCAGTTCCAAGGGACAGTGGAAACCAGGTAGGGCTTTCAGGGCTGGCAGCTTTCGTGTGGGCGCAATCGCTGGACGTTTCGAATTTGGGAGCCGGGCTCTGCCAGAGTCACATAGGCATTGTTGCATCATAACCAAGCAAGGCTCTTGCAGAGCGCGAATGTCTTTGCAGCAGCGAATGCAGTTCCAAGGGACAGTGAAAACCAGGTAGGGCTTTCAGGGCTGGCAGCTTTTCTGTGGGCGCAATCGCTGGACGTTTCAAATTTGGCAGCCGGGCTCTGCCAGAGTCACATAGGCATTGTTGCATCATAACCATCCAAAGCTCTTGCAGAGTGCGAATGTCTGTGCAGCAGCGAATGCAGTTAAAAGGGACAGTGAAAATCAGGTACAGATTTCAGTTCTGGCAGCTTTCGTGTGGGCACAATCTCTGGACGTTTCGCATTTTGTAGCCGGGCTCTGCCAGAGTCACATAGGCATTGTTGCATCATAACCAACCAAAGCTCCTCCAGAGAGCGAATGTCTGTGCGGCAGCGAATGCAGTTCCAAGGGACAGTGAAAACCAGGGAGAGCTTTCAGTGCTGGCAGCTTTCGTGTGGGCGCAATCGCTGGACGTTTCGAATTTGGCAGCCGGGCTCTGCCAGAGTCACATAGGCATTGTTGCATCATAACCAACCAAGGCTTTTGCAGAGTGCGAATGTCTGTGCGGCAGCGAATGCAGTTCCAAGGGACAGTAAAAACCAGGTAGGGCTTTCAGGGCTGGCAGCTTTCGTGTGGGCGCAATCGCTGGACGTTTCAAATTTGGCAGCCGGGCTCTGCCAGAGTCACATAGGCATTGTTACATCATAACCAACCAAGGCTTTTGCAGAGCGCGAATATCTGTGTGGCAGCGAATGCAGTTCCAAGGGACAGTGAAAACCAGGTAGGGCTTTCAGGGCTGGCAGCTTTCCTGTGGGCGCAATCGCTGGATGTTTCAAATTTGGCAGCCGGGCTCTGCCAGAGTCACAAAGGCATTGTTGTATCATAACCATCCAAGGCTTTTGCAGAGCACCAATGTCTCTGCGGCAGAGAATGCAGTTCCAAGGGACAGTGAAAACCAGGTAGGGCTTTCAGGGCTGGCAGCTTTCGTGTGGGCGCAATCGCTGGACGTTTCGAATTTGGCAGCCGGGGTCTGCCAGAGTCACATAGGCATTGTTGCATCACAACCATCCAAAGCTCTTGTAGATCGCGAATGTCTGTGCAGCAGCGAATGCAGTTAAAAGGGACAGTGAAAATCAGGTACAGATTTCAGTTCTGGCAGCTTTCGTGTGGGAACAATCTCTGGACGTTTCGAATTTTGTGGCCGGGCTCTGCCAGAGTCACATAGGCATTGCTGCATCATAACCAACCAAAGCTCCTCCAGAGCGCGAATGTCTGTGCGGCAGCGAATGCAGTTCCAAGGGACAGTGAAAACCAGGTCGAGCTTTCAGTGCTGGCAGCTTTCGTGTGGGCGCAATCGCTGGACGTTTCGAATTTGGCAGCCGGGCTCTGACAGAGTGACATAGGCATTGTTGTATCACAACCATCCAAGGCTTTTGCAGAGCACCAATGTCTCTGCGGCAGAGAATGCAGTTCCAAGGGACAGTGAAAACCAGGTAGGGCTTTCAGGGCTGGCAGCTTTCGTGTGGGCGCAATCGCTGGACGTTTCGAATTTGGCAGCCGGGATCTGCCAGGGTCACATAGGCATTGTTGCGTCATAACCATCCAAGGCTTTTGCAGAGCACCAATGTCTCTGCGGCAGCGAATGCAGTTCCAAGGGACAGTGAAAACCAGGTAGGGCTTTCAGGGCTGGCAGCTTTCGTGTGGCGCAATCGCTGGACGTTTCGAATTTGGCAGCCGGACTCTGCCAGAGTCACATAGGCATTGTTGCATCATAACCAACCAAAGCTCTTGCAGAGCGCGAATGTCTGTGTGGCAGCGAATGCAGTTCCAAGGGACAGTGAAAACCAGATAGAGCTTTCAGGGCTGGCAGCTTTCGTGTGGGCGCAATGGGTGGACGTTTCGAATTTGGCAGCCGGGCTCTGCCAGAGTCACATAGGCATTGTTGCATCATAACCAACCAAGGCTTTTGCAGAGCACCAAAGTCTCTGCGGCAGCGAATGCAGTTCCAAGGGACAGTGAAAACCAGGTCGAGCTTTCAGTGCTGGCAGCTTTCATATGGGCGCAATCGCTGGACGTTTCGAATTTGGCAGCCGGGGTCTGTCAGAGTCACATAGGCATTGTTGCATCATAACCATCCAAAGCTCTTGCAGAGCGCGAATGTCTGTGCGGCAGCGAATGCAGTTAAAAGGGACAGTGAAAACCAGGTCGAGCTTTCAGTTCTGGCAGCTTTCCTGTGGGCACAATCTCTGGACGTTTCGAATTTGGCAGCCGGGCTCTGCCAGAGTCACATAGGCATTGTTGCATCATAACCAAACAAAGCTCCTCCAGAGCGCGAATGTCTGTGCGGCAGCGAATGCAGTTCCAAGGGACAGTGAAAACCAGGTAGGGCTTTCAGGGCTGGTAGCTTTTGTGTGGGCGCAATCGCTGGACGTTTCGAATTTGGCAGCCGGGCTCTGCCAGAGTCACATAGGCATTGTTGCATCCTAACCAACCAAGGCTTTTGCAGAGCGCGAATGTCTGTGCGGCAGCGAATGCAGTTCCAAGGGACAGTGAAAACCAGGTAGGGCTTTCAGGGCTGGCAGCTTTCGTGTGGGCGCAATCGCTGGACGTTTCGAATTTGGGAGCCGGGCTCTGCCAGAGTCACATAGGCATTGTTACATCATAACCAACCAAGGCTTTTGCAGAGCGCGAATATCTGTGTGGCAGCGAATGCAGTTCCAAGGGACAGTGAAAACCAGGTAGGGCTTTCAGGGCTGGCAGCTTTCCTGTGGGCGCAATCGCTGGATGTTTCAAATTTGGCAGCCGGGCTCTGCCAGAGTCACAAAGGCATTATTGCATCATAACCAAACAAAGCTCTTGCAGAGCGCGAATGTCTGTGCAGCAGCGAATGCAGTTCCAAGGGACAGTGAAAACCAGGTACAGATTTCAGTTCTTGCAGCTGTTGTGTGGGCGCAATCGCTGGACGTTTCAAATTTGGCAGCCGGGCTCTGCCAGAGTCACATAGGCATTGTTGCATCATAACCATCCAAAGCTCTTGCAGATCACGAATGTCTGTGCGGCAGCGAATGCAGTTAAAAGGGACAGTGAAAATCAGGTACAGATTTCAGTTCTGGCAGCTTTCGTGTGGGCACAATCTCTGGACGTTTCGCATTTTGTAGCCGGGCTCTGCCAGACTCACATAGGCATTGTTGCATCATAACCAACCAAAGCTCCTCCAGAGAGCGAATGTCTGTGCGGCAGCGAATGCAGTTCCAAGGGACAGTGAAAACCAGGTCGAGCTTTCAGTGCTGGCAGCTTTCGTATGGGCGCAATCGCTGGACGTTTCGAATTTGGCAGCCGGGCTCTGCCAGGGTCACATAGGCATTGTTGCATCATAACCAACCAAGGCTTTTGCAGAGCGCGAATGTCTGTGCGGCAGCGAATGCAGTTCCAAGGGACAGTGAAAACCAGGTAGGGCTTTCAGGGCTGGCAGCTTTCGTGTGGGCGCAATCGCTGGACGTTTCGACTTTGGCAGCCGGGCTCTGCCAGAGTCACATAGGCATTGTTGCATCATAACCAAGCAAGGCTCTTGCAGAGCGCGAATGTCTTTGCAGCAGCGAATGCAGTTCCAAGGGACAGTGAAAACCAGGTAGGGCTTTCAGGGCTGGCAGCTTTCGTGTGGGCGCAATCGCTGGACGTTTCGAATTTGGGAGCCGGGCTCTGCCAGAGTCACATAGGCATTGTTACATCATAACCAACCAAGGCTTTTGCAGAGCGCGAATATCTGTGTGGCAGCGAATGCAGTTCCAAGGGACAGTGAAAACCAGGTAGGGCTTTCAGGGCTGGCAGCTTTCGTGTGGGCGCAATCGCTGGATGTTTCGAATTTGGCAGCCGGGCTCTGCCAGAGTCACATAGGCATTGTTGCATCATAACCATCCAAAGCTCTTGCAGATCGCAAATGTCTGTGCAGCAGCGAATGCAGTTAAAAGGGACAGTGAAAATCAGGTACAGATTTCAGTTCTGGCAGCTTTCGTGTGGGCACAATCTCTGGACGTTTCGAATTTTGTAGCCGGGCTCTGCCAGAGTCATATAGGCATTGTTGCATCATAACCAACCAAAGCTCCTCCAGAGCGCGAATGTCTGTGCGGCAGCGAATGCAGTTCCAAGGGACAGTGAAAACCAGGTCGAGCTTTCAGTGCTGGCAGCTTTCGTGTGGGCGCAATCGCTGGACGTTTCGAATTTGGCAGCCGGGCTCTGCCAGAGTCACATAGGCATTGTTGCATCATAACCAACCAAGGCTTTTGCAGAGCACGAATGTCTGTTCGGCAGCGAATGCAGTTCCAAGGGACAGTGAAAACCAGGTAGGGCTTTCAGGGCTGGCAGCTTTCGTGTGGGCGCAATCGCTGGACATTTCGACTTTGGCAGCCGGGCTCTGCCAGAGTCACATAGGCATTGTTGCATCATAACCAAACAAGGCTCTTGCAGAGCACCAATGTCTCTGCAGCAGCGAATGCAGTTCCAAGGGACAGTGAAAACCAGGTAGGGCTTTCAGGGCTGGCAGCTTTCGTGTGGGCGCAATGGGTGGACGTTTCGAATTTGGCAGCCGGGCTCTGCCAGAGTCACATAGGCATTGTTGCATCATAACCAAGCAAGGCTCTTGCAGAGCGTGAATGTCTTTGCAGCAGCGAATGCAGTTCCAAGGGACAGTGAAAACCAGGTAGGGCTTTCAGGGCTGGCAGCTTTCCTGTGGGTGTAATCGCTGGACGTTTCGGATTTGGCAGCCGGGATCTGCCAGGGTCACATAGGTATTGTTGCATCACAACCATCCAAGACTTTAGCAGAGCACCAATGTCTGTGCGGCAGCGAATGCAGTTCCAAGGGACAGTGGAAACCAGGTAGCGCTTTCAGGGCTGGCAGCTTTCGTGTGGGCGCAATGGCTGGACGTTTCAAATTTGGCAGCCGGGCTCTGCCAGAGTCATATAGGCATTGTTGCATCATAACCAACCAAAGCTCCTCCAGAGTGCGAATGTCTGTGCGGCAGCGAATGCAGTTCCAAGGGACAGTGAAAACCAGGTAGGGCTTTCAGTGCTGGCAGCTTTCGTGTGGGCGCAATCGCTGGACGTTTCAAATTTGGCAGCCGGGCTCTGCCAGAGTCACATAGGCATTGTTGCATCATAACCAACCAAAGCTCCTCCAGAGCGCGAATGTCTGTGCGGCAGCGAATGCAGTTCCAAGGGACAGTGAAAACCAGGTAGGGCTTTCAGTGCTGGCAGCTTTCGTGTGGGCGCAATCGCTGGACGTTTCGAATTTGGCAGCCGGGCTCTGCCAGAGTCACATAGGCATTGTTGCATCATAACAAACCAAGGCTTTTGCAGAGTGCGAATGTCTGTGCGGCAGCGAATGCAGTTCCAAGGGACAGTGAAAACCAGGTAGGGCTTTCAGGGCTGGCAGCTTTCGTGTGGGCGCAATCGCTGGACGTTTCGAATTTGGGAGCCGGGCTCTGCCAGAGTCACATAGGCATGGTTGCATCATAACCATCCAAAGCTCTTGCAGATCGCGAATGTCTGTGCAGCAGCGAATGCAGTTCAAAAGGGACAGTGAAAATCAGGTACAGATTTCAGTTCTGGCAGTTTTCGTTTGGGCACAATCTCTGGACGTTTCGCATTTTGTAGCCGGGCTCTGCCAGACTCACATAGGCATTGTTGCATCATAACCAACCAAAGCTCCTCCAGAGCGCGAATGTCTGTGCGGCAGCGAATGCAGTTCCAAGGGACAGTGAAAACCAGGTCGAGCTTTCAGTGCTGGCAGCTTTCGTATGGGCGCAATCGCTGGACGTTTCGAATTTGGCAGCCGGGGTCTGTCAGAGTCACATAGGCATTGTTGCATCATAACCATCCAAGGCTTTTGCAGAGCGCGAATGTCTGTGCGGCAGCGAATGCAGTTCCAAGGGACAGTGAAAACCAGGTAGGGCTTTCAGGGCTGGCAGCTTTCGTGTGGGCGCAATCGCTGGACGTTTCGACTTTGGCAGCCGGGCTCTGCCAGAGTCACATAGGCATTGTTGCATCATAACCATCCAAAGCTCTTGCAGAGCGCGAATGTCTGTGCAGCAGCGAATGCAGTTAAAAGGGACAGTGAAAATCATGTACAGTTCTGGCAGCTTTCGTGTGGGCACAATCGCTGGACGTTTCGAATTTTGTAGCCGGGCTCTGCCAGAGTCACATAGGCATTGTTGCATCATAACCAACCAAAGCTCCTCCAGAGCGCGAATGTCTGTGCGGCAGCGAATGCAGTTCCAAGGGACAGTGAAAACCAGGTAGGGCTTTCAGTGCTGGCAGCTTTCGTGTGGGCGCAATGGCTGGACGTTTCGAATTTGGCAGCCGGGCTCTGCCAGAGTCACATAGGCATTGTTGCATCATAACCAACCAAGGATTTTGCAGAGCGCGAATGTCTGTGCGGCAGCGAATGCAGTTCCAAGGGACAGTGAAAACCAGGTAGGGCTTTCAGGGCTGGCAGCTTTCCTGTGGGCGCAATCGCTGGACGTTTCGAATTTGGGAGCCGGGCTCTGCCAGAGTCACATAGGCATAGTTGCATCATAACCATCCAAAGCTCTTGCAGATCGCGAATGTCTGTGCGGCAGCGAATGCAGTTAAAAGGGACAGTGAAAATCAGGTACAGATTTCAGTTCTGGCAGCTTTCGTGTGGGCACAATCTCTGGACGTTTCGCATTTTGTAGCCGGGCTCTGCCAGACTCACATAGGCATTGTTGCATCATAACCAACCAAAGCTCCTCCAGAGCGCGAATGTCTGTGCGGCAGCGAATGCAGTTCCAAGGGACAGTGAAAACCAGGTCGAGCTTTCAGTGCTGGCAGCTTTCGTATGGGCGCAATCGCTGGACGTTTCGAATTTGGCAGCCGGGCTCTGCCAGGGTCACATAGGCATTGTTGCATCATAACCAACCAAGGCTTTTGCAGAGCGCGAATGTCTGTGCGGCAGCGAATGCAGTTCCAAGGGACAGTGAAAACCAGGTAGGGCTTTCAGGGCTGGCAGCTTTCGTGTGGGCGCAATCGCTGGACGTTTCGAATTTGGGAGCCGGGCTCTGCCAGAGTCACATAGGCATTGTTGTATCATAACCAAGCAAGGCTCTTGCAGAGCGCGAATGTCTTTGCAGCAGCAAATGCAGTTCCAAGGGACAGTGAAAACCAGGTAGGGCTTTCAGGGCTGGCAGCTTTCGTGTGGGCGCAATCGCTGGACGTTTCGAATTTGGCAGCCTGGATCTGCCAGGGTCACATAGGCATTGTTGCATCATAACCATCCAAGGCTTTTGCAGAGCACAAATGTCTCTGCGGCAGCGAATGCAGTTCCAAGGGACAGTGAAAACCAGGTAGGGCTTTCAGGGCTGGCAGCTTTCGTGTGGGCGCAATCGCTGGACCTTTCGAATTTGGCAGCCGGGCTCTGCCAGAGTCACATAGGCATTGTTGCATCATAACCAACCAAAGTTCTTGCAGAGCGCGAATGTCTGTGTGGCAGCGAATGCAGTTCCAAGGGACAGTGAAAACCAGGTCGAGCTTTCAGTGCTGGCAGCCTTCGTGTGGGCGCAATCGCTGGACGTTTCGAATTTGGCAGCCGGGCTCTGCCAGAGTCACATAGGCATTGTTGCATCATAACCATCCAAGGCTTTTGCAGAGCACCAATGTCTCTGCGGCAGCGAATGCAGTTCCAAGGGACAGTGAAAACCAGGTCGAGCTTTCAGTGCTGGCAGCTTTCGTATGGGCGCAATCGCTGGACGTTTCGAATTTGGCAGCCGGGGTCTGTCAGAGTCATATAGGCATTGTTGCATCATAACCAACCAAAGCTCTTGCAGAGCGCGAATGTCTGTGCGGCAGCGAATGCAGTTCCAAGGGACAGTGAAAACCAGGTAGGGCTTTCAGGGCTGGCAGCTTTCGTGTGGGCGCAATCGCCTAACGTTTCAAATTTGGCAGCCGGGCTCTGCCAGAGTCACATAGGCATTGTTGCATCATAACCATCCAAAGCTCTTGCAGAGTGCGAATGTCTGTGCAGCAGCGAATGCAGTTAAAAGGGACAGTGAAAATCAGGTACAGATTTCAGTTCTGGCAGCTTTCGTGTGGGCACAATCTCTGGACGTTTCGCATTTTGTAGCCGGGCTCTGCCAGAGTCACATAGGCATTGTTGCATCATAACCAACCAAAGCTCCTCCAGAGAGCGAATGTCTGTGCGGCAGCGAATGCAGTTCCAAGGGACAGTGAAAACCAGGTAGAGCTTTCAGTGCTGGCAGCTTTCGTGTGGGCGCAATCGCTGGACGTTTCGAATTTGGCAGCCGGGCTCTGCCAGAGTCACATAGGCATTGTTGCATCATAACCAACCAAGGCTTTTGCAGAGTGCGAATGTCTGTGCGGCAGCGAATGCAGTTCCAAGGGACAGTAAAAACCAGGTAGGGCTTTCAGGGCTGGCAGCTTTCGTGTGGGCGCAATCGCTGGACGTTTCGAATTTGGCAGCCGGGCTCTGCCAGAGTCACATAGGCATTGTTACATCATAACCAACCAAGGCTTTTGCAGAGCGCGAATATCTGTGTGGCAGCGAATGCAGTTCCAAGGGACAGTGAAAACCAGGTAGGGCTTTCAGGGCTGGCAGCTTTCCTGTGGGCGCAATCGCTGGATGTTTCGAATTTGGCAGCCGGGCTCTGCCAGAGTCACAAAGGCATTGTTTTATCATAACCATCCAAGGCTTTTGCAGAGCACCAATGTCTCTGCGGCAGAGAATGCAGTTCCAAGGGACAGTGAAAACTAGGTCGAGCTTTCAGTGCTGGCAGCTTTCGTATGGGCGCAATCGCTGGACGTTTCGAATTTGGCAGCCGGGCTCTGCCAGGGTCACATAGGCATTGTTGCATCATAACCAACCAAGGCTTTTGCAGAGCGCGAATGTCTGTGCGGCAGCGAATGCAGTTCCAAGGGACAGTGAAAACCAGGTCGGGCTTTCAGGGCTGGCAGCTTTCGTGTGGGCGCAATCGCTGGACGTTTCGAATTTGGCAGCCGGGCTCTGCCAGAGTCACATAGGCATTGTTACATCATAACCAACCAAGGCTTTTGCAGAGCGCGAATATCTGTGTGGCAGCGAATGCAGTTCCAAGGGACAGTGAAAACCAGGTAGGGCTTTCAGGGCTGGCAGCTTTCCTGTGGGCGCAATCGCTGGATGTTTCGAATTTGGCAGCCGGGCTCTGCCAGAGTCACAAAGGCATTGTTTTATCATAACCATCCAAGGCTTTTGCAGAGCACCAATGTCTCTGCGGCAGAGAATGCAGTTCCAAGGGACAGTGAAAACTAGGTCGAGCTTTCAGTGCTGGCAGCTTTCGTATGGGCGCAATCGCTGGACGTTTCGAATTTGGCAGCCGGGCTCTGCCAGGGTCACATAGGCATTGTTGCATCATAACCAACCAAGGCTTTTGCAGAGCGCGAATGTCTGTGCGGCAGCGAATGCAGTTCCAAGGGACAGTGAAAACCAGGTCGGGCTTTCAGGGCTGGCAGCATTCGTGTCGGCGCAATCGCTGGACGTTTCGACTTTGGCAGCCGGGCTCTGCCAGAGTCACATAGGCATTGTTGCATCATAACCAAGCAAGGCTCTTGCAGAGCGCGAATGTCTTTGCAGCAGCGAATGCAGTTCCAAGGGACAGTGAAAACCAGGTAGGGCTTTCAGGGTTGGCAGCTTTCCTGTGGGCGTAATCGCTGGACGTTTCGAATTTGGCAGCCGGGATCTGCCAGAGTCACATAGGCATTGTTGCATCATAACCAACCAAGGCTTTTGCAGAGTGCGAATGTCTGTGCGGCAGCGAATGCAGTTCCAAGGGACAGTGAAAACCAGGTACAGATTTCAGTTCTGGCAGCTTTCGTGTGGGCACAATCTCTGGACGTTTCGCATTTTGTAGCCGGGCTCTGCCAGAGTCACATAGGCATTGCTGCATCATAACCAACCAAAGCTCTTGCAGAGCGCGAATGTCTGTGTGGCAGCGAATGCAGTTCCAAGGGACAGTGAAAACCAGGTCGAGCTTTCAGTGCTGGCAGCTTTCGTGTGGGCGCAATCGCTGGACGTTTCGAATTTGGCAGCCGGGCTCTGCCAGAGTCACATAGGCATTGTTGCATCATAACCAACCAAGGCTTTTGCAGAGCGCGAATGTCTGTGTGGCAGCGAATGCAGTTCCAAGGGACAGTGAAAACCAGGTAGGGCTTTCAGGGCTGGCAGCTTTCGTGTGGGCGCAATCGCTGGACGTTTCGAATTTGGGAGCCGGGCTCTGCCAGAGTCACATAGGCATTGTTGCATCATAACCAACCAAGGCTTTTGCAGAGCGCGAATGTCTGTGTGACAGCGAATGCAGTTCCAAGGGACAGTGAAAACCAGGTAGGGCTTTCAGGGCTGGCAGCTTTCCTGTGGGCGCAATCACTGGATGATTCAAATTTGGCAGCCGGGGTCTGCCAGAGTCACATAGGCATTGTTGTATCATAAGCATCCAAGGCTTTTGCAGAGCACCAATGTCTCTGCGGCAGAGAATGCAGTTCCAAGGGACAGTGAAAACAAGGCAGGGCTTTCAGGGCTGGCAGCTTTCGTGTGGGCGCAATCGCTGGACGTTTCAAATTTGGCAACCGGGCTCTGCCAGAGTCACATAGGCATTGTTGCATCATAACCATCCAAAGCTCTTGCAGATCGCGAATGTCTGTGCAGCAGCGAATGCACTTAAAAGGGACAGTGAAAATCAGGTACAGGTTTCAGTTCTGGCAGCTTTCGTGTGGGCACAATATCTGGACGTTTCGCATTTTGTAGCCGGGCTCTGCCAGAGTCACATAGGCATTGTTGCATCATAACCAACCAAAGCTCCTCCAGAGCGCGAATGTCTGTGCGGCAGCGAATGCACTTCCAAGGGACAGTGAAAACCAGGTCGAGCTTTCAGTGCAGGCAGCTTTCGTGTGGGCGCAATCGCTGGACGTTTCGAATTTGGCAGCCGGGCTCTGCCAGAGTCACATAGGCATTGTTGCATCATAACCAACCAAGGCTTTTGCAGAGCACGAATCTCTGTTCGGCAGCGAATGCAGTTCCAAGGGACAGTGAAAACCAGGTAGGCCTTTCGGGCTGGCAGCTTTCGTGTGGGCGCAATCGCTGGACGTTTCGAATTTGGCAGCCGGGCTCTGCCAGAGTCACATAGGTATTGTTGCATCATAACCAAGAAGGCTCTTGCAGAGCGCGAATGTCTTTGCAGCAGCGAATGCAGTTCCAAGGGACAGTGAAAACCAGGTACAGATTTCAGTTCTGGCAGCTTTCGTGTGGGCGCAATCGCTGGACGTTTCGAATTTGGCAGCCGGGCTCTGCCAGAGTCACATAGGCATTGTTGCATCATAACCAACCAAAGCTCCTCCAGAGCGCGAATGTCTGTGCGGCAGCGAATGCAGTTCCAAGGGACAGTGAAAACCAGGTAGGGCTTTCAGGGCTGGCAGCTTTCGTGTGGGCGCAATGGCTGGACGTTTCGAATTTGGCAGCCGGGGTCTGCCAGAGTCACATAGGCATTGTTGCATCATAACCAACCAAGGCTTTTGCAGAGCACCAATGTCTCTGCGGCAGCGAATGCAGTTCCAAGGGACAGTGAAAACCAGGTCGAGCTTTCAGTGCTGGAGGCTTTCGTATGGGCGCAATCGCTGGACGTTTCGAATTTGGCAGCCGGGGTCTGTCAGAGTCACATAGGCATTGTTGCATCATAACCATCCAAAGTTCTTGCAGAGGGCGAATGTCTGTGTGGCAGCGAATGCAGTTCCAAGGGACAGTGAAGACCAGGTAGGGCTTTCAGGGCTGGCAGCTTTCGTGTGGGCGCAATCGTTCGACGTTTCGAATTTGGCAGCCGGTCTCTGCCAGAGTCACATAGGCATTGTTGCATCATAACCATCCAAAGCTCTTGCAGAGCGCGAATGTCTGTGCAGCAGCAAATGCAGTTAAAAGGGACAGTGAAAATCAGGTACAGATTTCAGTTCTGGCAGCTTTCGTGTGGGCACAATCTCTGGACGTTTCGCATTTTGTAGCCGGGCTCTGCCAGAGTCACATAGGCATTGTTGCATCATAACCAACCAAAGCTCCTCCAGAGCGCGAATGTCTGTGCGGCAGAGAATGCAGTTCCAAGGGACAGTGAAAACCAGGTCGAGCTTTCAGTGCTGGCAGCTTTCGTGTGGGCGCAATCGCTGGACGTTTCGAATTTGGGAGCCGGGCTCTGCCAGAGTCACATAGGCATTGTTGCATCATAACCAACCAAGGCTTTTGCAGAGCACGAATGTCTGTTCGGCAACGAATGCAGTTCCAAGGGACAGTGAAAACCAGGTAGGGCTTTCAGGGCTGGCAGCTTTCCTGTGGGCGCAATCGCTGGATGTTTCGAATTTGGCAGCCGGGCTCTGCCAGAGTCACATAGGCATTGTTGCATCATAACCATCCAAGGCTTTTGCAGAGCACCAATGTCTCTGCGGCAGAGTATGCAGTTCCAACGGACAGTGAAAACCAGGTAGGGCTTTCAGGGATGGCAGCTTTCGTGTGGGCGCAATCGCTGGACGTTTCAAATTTGGCAGCCGGGCTCTGCCAGAGTCACATAGGCATTGTTGCATCATAACCATCCAAAGTTCTTGCAGATCGCGAATGTCTGTGCAGCAGCGAATGCAGTTAAAAGGGACAGTGAAAATCAGGTACAGATTTCAGTTCTGGCAGCTTTCGTGTGGGCACAATCTCTGGACGTTTCGCATTTTGTAGCCGGGCTCTGCCAGAGTCACATAGGCATTGCTGCATCATAACCAACCAAAGCTCTTGCAGAGCGCGAATGTCTGTGTGGCAGCGAATGCAGTTCCAAGGGACAGTGAAAACCAGGTCGAGCTTTCAGTGCTGGCAGCTTTCGTGTGGGCGCAATCGCTGGACGTTTCGAATTTGGCAGCCGGGCTCTGCCAGAGTCACATAGGCATTGTTGCATCATAACCAACCAAAGCTCCTCCAGAGCGCGAATGTCTGTGCGGCAGCGAATGCAGTTCCAAGGGACAGTGAAAACCAGGTAGGGCTTTCAGGGCTGGCAGCTTTCGTGTGGGCGCAATCGCTGGACGTTTCGAATTTGGCAGCCGGGCTCTGCCAGTGTCACATAGGCATTGTTGCATCATAACCAACCAAGGCTTTTGCAGAGCGCGAATGTCTGTGTGACAGCGAATGCAGTTCCAAGGGACAGTGAAAACCAGGTAGGGCTTTCAGGGCTGGCAGCTTTCCTGTGGGCGCAATCGCTGGATGATTCAAATTTGGCAGCCGGGCTCTGCCAGAGTCACATAGGCATTGTTGTATCATAAGCATCCAAGGCTTTTGCAGAGCACCAATGTCTCTGCGGCAGAGAATGCAGTTCCAAGGGACAGTGAAAACAAGGCATGGCTTTCAGGGCTGGCATCTTTCCTGTGGGCGCAATGGCTGGACGTTTCGAATTTGGGAGCCGGGCTCTGCCAGAGTCACATAGGCATTGTTGCATCATAACCATCCAAAGCTCCTCCAGAGCGCGAATGTCTGTGCGGCAGCGAATGCAGTTCCAAGGGACAGTGAAAACCAGGTCGAGCTTTCAGTGCTGGCAGCTTTCGTGTGGGCGCAATCGCTGGACATTTCAAATTTGGCAGCCGGGCTCTGCCAGAGTCACATAGGCATTGTTGCATCATAACCAACCAAGGCTTTTGCAGAGCGCGAATGTCTGTGCGGCAGCGAATGCAGTTCCAAGGGACAGTGAAAACCAGGTAGGGCTTTCAGGGCTGGCAGCTTTCCTGTGGGCGCAATCGCTGGACGTTTCGACTTTGGCAGCCGGGCTCTGCCAGAGTCACATAGCCATTTTTGCATCATAACCAAGTAAGGCTCTTGCAGAGCGCGAATGTCTGTGCAGCAGCGAATGCAGTTCCAAGGGACAGTGAAAACCAGGTAGGGCTTTCAGGGCTGGCAGCTTTCCTGTGGGCGTAATCGCTGGACATTTCGAATTTGGCAGCCGGGATTTGCCAGAGTCACATAGGCATTGTTGCATCATAACCATCCAAGGCTTTTGCAGAGCACCAATGTCTCTGCGGCAGCGAATGCAGTTCCAAGTGACAGTGAAACCAGGTAGGGCTTTCAGGGCTGGCAGCTTTCGTGTGGGCGCAATCGCTGGACCTTTCGACTTTGGCAGCCGGGCTCTGCCAGAGTCACATAGGCATTGTTGCATCATAACCAACCAAAGCTCTTGCAGAGCGCGAATGTCTGTGTGGCAGCGAATGCAGTTCCAAGGGACAGTGAAAACCAGGTAGGCGTTTCGGGTGGCAGCTTTTGTGTGGGCGCAATGGCTGGACGTTTCGAATTTGGCAGCCGGGCTCTGCCAGAGTCACATAGGCATTGTTGCATCATAACCAAGCAAGGCTCTTGCAGAGCGCGAATGTCTTTGCAGCAGCGAATGCAGTTCCAAGGGACAGTGAAAACCAGGTACAGATTTCAGTTCTGGCAGCTTTCGTGTGGGCGCAATCGCTGGACGTTTCGAATTTGGCAGCCGGGCTCTGCCAGAGTCACATAGGCATTGTTGCATCATAACCAACCAAAGCTCCTCCAGATCGCGAATGTCTGTGCGGCAGCGAATGCAGTTCCAAGGGACAGTGAAAACCAGGTAGGGCTTTCAGGGCTGGCAGCTTTCGTGTGGGCGCAATGGCTGGACGTTTCGAATTTGGCAGCCGGGCTCTGCCAGAGTCACATAGGCATTGTTGCATCATAACCAACCAAGGCTTTTGCAGAGCACCAATGTCTGTGTGGCAGCGAATGCAGTTCCAAGGGACAGTGAAAACCAGGTCGAGCTTTCAGGCCTGGCAGCTTTCGTATGGGCGCAATCGCTGGACGTTTCGACTTTGGCAGCCGGGCTCTGCCAGAGTCACATAGGCATTGTTACATCATAACCAACCAAGGCTTTTGCAGAGCGCGAATGTCTGTGCAGCAGCGAATGCAGTTCCAAGGGACAGTGAAAACCAGGTAGGGCTTTCAGGGCTGGCAGCTTTCGTGTGGGCGCAATCGCTGGACGTTTCGAATTTGGCAGCCGGGCTCTGCCAGAGTCACATAGGCATTGTTGCATCATAACCATCCAAACCTCTTGCAGAGCGCGAAAGTCTGCGTGGCAGCGAATGCAGTTCCAAGGGACAGTGAAAACCAGGTACAGATTTCAGTTCTGGCAGCTTTCATGTGGGCGCAATCTCTGGACGTTTCGAATTTTGTAGCCAGGCTCTGCGAGAGTCACATAGGCATTGTTGCATCATAAGCAACCAAAGCTCTTGCAGAGCGCGAATGTCTGTGCGGCAGCGAATGCAGTTCCAAGGGACAGTGAAAACCAGGTAGGGCTTTCAGTGCTGGCAGCTTTCCTGTGGGCGGTATCGCTGGACGTTTCGAATGTGGCACCGGGGTCTGTCAGAGTCACATAGGCATTGTTGCATCATAACCAACCAAGGCTTTTGCAGAGCACCAATGTCTCTACGGCAGCGAATGCAGTTCCAAGGGACAGTGAAAACCAGGTAGGGCTTTCAGGGCTGGCAGCTTTCGTGTGGGCGCAATCGCTGGACGTTTCGACTTTGGCAGCCGGGCTCTGCCAGAGTCACATAGGCATTGTTGCATCATAACCAACCAAGGCTTTTGCAGAGCACCAATGTCTCTGCGGCAGCGAATGCAGTTCCAAGGGACAGTGAAAACCAGGTCGAGCTTTCAGTGCTGGCAGCTTTCGTATGGGCGCAATCGCTGGACGTTTCGAATTTGGCAGCCGGGGTCTGTCAGAGTCACATAGGCATTGTTGCATCATAACCATCCAAAGCTCTTGCAGAGCGCGAATGTCTGTGCAGCAGCGAATGCAGTTCCAAGGGACAGTGAAAACCAGGTAGGGCTTTCAGGGCTGGCAGCTTTCGTGTGGGCACAATCTCTGGACGTTTCGCATTTTGTAGCCGGGCTCTGCCAGAGTCACATAGGCATTGTTGCATCATAACCAACCAAAGCTCCTCCAGAGCACGAATGTCTGTGCGGCAGCGAATGCAGTTCCAAGGGACAGTGAAAACCAGTTAGGGGTTTCAGGGCTGGCAGCTTTCGTGTGGGCGCAATCGCTGGACGTTTCGAATTTGGCAGCCGGGCTCTGCCAGAGTCACATAGGCATTGTTGCATCATAACCAACCAAGGCTTTTGCAGAGCATGAATGTCTGTGCGGAAGCGAATGCAGTTCCAAGGGACAGTGAAAACCAGGTAGGGCTTTCAGGGCTGGCAGCTTTCCTGTGGGCGCAATCACTGGACGTTTCGAATTTGGGAGCCGGGCTCTGCCAGAGTCACATAGGCATTGTTGCATCATAACCAACCAAGGCTTTTGCAGAGCACGAATGTCTGTTCGGCAACGAATGCAGTTCCAAGGGACAGTGAAAACCAGGTAGGGCTTTCAGGGCTGGCAGCTTTCCTGTGGGCGCAATCGCTGGATGTTTCGAATTTGGCAGCCGGGCTCTGCCAGAGTCACATAGGCATTGATGCATCATAACCATCCAAGGCTTTTGCAGAGCACCAATGTCTCTGCGGCAGAGAATGCAGTTCCAAGGGACAGTGAAAACCAGGCAGGGCTTTCAGGGCTGGCAGCTTTCGTGTGGGCGCAATCGCTGGACGTTTCAAATTTGGCAGCCGGGCTCTGCCAGAGTCACATAGGCATTGTTGCATCATAACCATCCAAAGTTCTTGCAGATCGCGAATGTCTGTGCAGCAGCGAATGCAGTTAAAAGGGACAGTGAAAATCAGGTACAGATTTCAGTTCTGGCAGCTTTCGTGTGGGCACAATCTCTGGACGTTTCGAATTTTGTAGCCGGGCTCTGCCAGAGTCACATAGGCATTGCTGAATCATAACCAACCAAAGCTCCTCCACAGCGCGAATGTCTGTGCGGCAGTGAATGCAGTTCCAAGGGACAGTGAAAACCAGGTCGAGCTTTCAGTGCTGGCAGCTTTCGTGTGGGCGCAATCGCTGGACGTTTCGAATTTGGCATCCGGGCTCTGCCAGAGTCACATAGGCATTGTTGCATCATAACCAACCAAGGCTTTTGCAGATCGCGAATGTCTGTGTGGCAGCGAATGCAGTTCCAAGGGACAGTGAAAACCAGGTAGGGCTTTCAGGGCTGGCAGCTTTTGTGTGGGCGCAATCGCTGGACGTTTCGAATTTGGGAGCCGGGCTCTGCCAGAGTCACATAGGCATTGTTGCATCATAACCAACCAAGGCTTTTGCAGAGCGCGAATGTCTGTGTGACAGCGAATGCAGTTCCAAGGGACAGTGAAAACCAGGTAGGGCTTTCAGGGCTGGCAGCTTTCGTGTGGGCGCAATCGCTGGATGTTTCAAATTTGGCAGCCCGGCTCTGCCAGAGTCACATAGGCATTGTTGTATCATAAGCATCCAAGGCTTTTGCAGAGCACCAATGTCTCTGCGGCAGAGAATGCAGTTCCAAGGGACAGTGAAAACCAGGAAGGGCTTTCAGGGCTGGCAGCTTTCGTGTGGGCGCAATCGCTGGACGTTTCGACTTTGGCAGCCGGGCTCTGCTAGAGTCACATAGGCATTGTTGCATCATAACCAACCAAAGCTCTTGCAGAGCGCGAATGTCTGTGTGGCAGCGAATGCAGTTCCAAGGGACAGTGGAAACCAGGTAGGGCTTTCAGGGATGGCAGCTTTCGTGTGGGCGCAGTGGCTGGACGTTTCGAATTTGGCAGCCGGGCTCTGCCAGAGTCACATAGGCATTGTTGCATCATAACCATCCAAAGCTCCTCCAGAGCGCGAATGTCTGTGCGGCAGCGAATGCAGTTCCAAGGGACAGTGAAAACCAGGTCGAGCTTTCAGTGCTGGCAGTTTTCGTGTGGGCGCAATCGCTGGACATTTCAAATGTGGCAGCCGGGCTCTGCCATGGTCACATAGGCATTGTTGCATCATAACCAACCAAGGCTTTTGCAGAGCGCGAATGTCTGTGCGGCGGCGAATGCAGTTCCAAGGGACAGTGAAAACCAGGTAGGGCTTTCAGGGCTGGCAGCTTTCGTGTGGGCGCAATCGCTGGACGTTTCGACTTTGGCAGCCGGGCTCTGCCAGAGTCACATAGGCATTGTTGCATCATAACCAAGTAAGGCTCTTGCAGAGCGCGAATATCTGTGCAGCAGCGAATGCAGTTCCAAGGGACAGTGAAAACCAGGTAGGGCTTTCAGGGCTGGCAGCTTTCCTGTGGGCGTAATCGCTGGACGTTTCGAATTTGGCAGCCGGGATTTGCCAGAGTCACATAGGCATTGTTGCATTATAACCATCCAAGGTTTTTGCAGAGAACCAATGTCTCTGCGGCAGCGAATGCAGTTCCAAGTGACAGTGAAAACCAGGTAGGGCTTTCAGGGCTGGCAGCTTTCGTGTAGGCGCAATCGCTGGACGTTTCGACTTTGGCAGCCGGGCTCTGCCAGAGTCACATAGGCATTGTTGCATCATAACCAACCAAAGCTCTTGCAGAGCACGAATGTCTGTGTGGCAGCGAATGCAGTTCCAAGGGACAGTGAAAACCAGGTAGGGCTTTCAGGGCTGGCAGCTTTCGTGTGGGCGCAATCTCTGGACGTTTCGAATTTGGCAGCCGGGCTCTGCCAGAGTCACATAGGCATTGTTGCATCATAACCAACCAAGGCTTTTGCAGAGCACCAATGTCTCTGCGGCAGCGAATGCAGTTCCAAGGGACAGTGAAAACCAGGTCGAGCTTTCAGTGCTGGCAGCTTTCGTATGGGCGCAATCGCTGGACGTTTCGAATTTGGCAGCCGGGGTCTGTCAGAGTCACATAGGCATTGTTGCATCATAACCAACCAAAGCTCTTGCAGAGCGCGAATGTCTGTGCGGCAGCGAATGCAGTTCCAAGGGACAGTGAAAACCAGGTAGGGCTTTCAGGGCTGGCAGCTTTCGTGTGGGCGCAATCGCTGGATGTTTCAAATTTGGCAGCCGGGCTCTGCCAGAGTCACATAGGCATTGTTGCATCATAACCATCCAAAGTTCTTGCAGATCGCGAATGTCTGTGCAGCAGCGAATGCAGTTAAAAGGGACAGTGAAAATCAGGTACAGATTTCAGTTCTGGCAGCTTTCGTGTGGGCACAATCTCTGGACGTTTCGAATTTTGTAGCCGGGCTCTGCCAGAGTCACATAGGCATTGCTGCATCATAACCAACCAAAGCTCTTGCAGAGCGCGAATGTCTGTGTGGCAGCGAATGCAGTTCCAAGGGACAGTGAAAACCAGGTCGAGCTTTCAGTGCTGGCAGCTTTCATGTGGGCGCAATCGCTGGACGTTTCGAATTTGGCAGCCGGGCTCTGCCAGAGTCACATAGGCATTGTTGCATCATAACCAACCAAGGCTTCTGCAGAGCGCGAATGTCTGTGTGACAGCGAATGCAGTTCCAAGGGACAGTGAAAACCAGGTAGGGCTTTCAGGGCTGCCAGCTTTCCTGTGGGTGCAATCGCTGGATGTTTCAAATTTGGCAGCCGGGCTCTGCCAGAGTCACATAGGCATTGTTGTATCATAAGCATCCAAGGCTTTTGCAGAGCACCAATGTCTCTGCGGCAGAGAATGCAGTTCCAAGGGACAGTGAAAACAAGGCATGGCTTTCAGGGCTGGCAGCTTTCCTGTGGGCGCAATGGCTGGACGTTTCGAATTTGGGAGCCGGGCTCTGCCAGAGTCACATAGGCATTGTTGCATCATAACCATCCAAAGCTCCTCCAGAGCGCGAATGTCTGTGTGGCAGCGAATGCAGTTCCAAGGGACAGTGGAAACCAGGTAGGGCTTTCAGGGCTGGCAGCTTTCGTGTGGGCGCAGTGGCTGGACGTTTCGAATTTGGCAGCCGGGCTCTGCCAGAGTCACATAGGCATTGTTGCATCATAACCATCCAAATCTCCTCCAGAGCGCGAATGTCTGTGCGGCAGCGAATGCAGTTCAAGGGACAGTGAAAACCAGGTCGAGCTTTCAGTGCTGGCAGTTTTCGTGTGGGCGCAATCGCTGGACATTTCAAATGTGGCAGCCGGGCTCTGCCATGGTCACATAGGCATTGTTGCATCATAACCAACCAAGGCTTTTGCAGAGCGCGAATGTCTGTGCGGCAGCGAATGCAGTTCCAAGGGACAGTGAAAACCAGGTAGGGCTTTCAGGGCTGGCAGCTTTCGTGTGGGCGCAATCGCTGGACGTTTCGACTTTGGCAGCCGGGCTCTGCCAGAGTCACATAGGCATTGTTACATCATAACCAAGTAAGGCTCTTGCAGAGCGCGAATATCTGTGAAGCAGCGAATGCAGTTCCAAGGGACAGTGAAAACCAGGTAGGGCTTTCAGGGCTGGCAGCTTTCCTGTGGGCGTAATCGCTGGACGTTTCGAATTTGGCAGCCGGGATTTGCCAGAGTCACATAGGCATTGTTGCATCATAACCATCCAAGGTTTTTGCAGAGCACCAATGTCTCTGCGGCAGCGAATGCAGTTCCAAGTGACAGTGAAAACCAGGTAGGGCTTTCAGGGCTGGCAGCTTTCGTGTGGGCGCAATCGCTGGACGTTTCGCATTTCGTAGCCGGGCTCTGCCAGAGTCACATAGGCATTGTTGCATCATAAGCAACCAAAGCTCTTGCAGAGCGCGAATGTCTGTGTGGCAGCGAATGCAGTTCCAAGGGACAGTGAAAACCAGGTAGGGCTTTCAGGGCTGGCAGCTTTCGTTTGGGCGCAATCGCTGGACGTTTCGAATTTGGCAGCCGGGCTCTGCCAGAGTCACATAGGCATTGTTGCATCATAACCAACCAAGGCTTTTGCAGAGCACCAATGTCTCTGCGGCAGCGAATGCAGTTCCAAGGGACAGTGAAAACCAGGTCGAGCTTTCAGTGCTGGCAGCTTTCGTATGGGCGCAATCGCTGGACGTTTCGAATTTGGCAGCCGGGGTCTGTCAGAGTCACATAGGCATTGTTGCATCATAACCAACCAAAGCTCTTGCAGAGCGCGAATGTCTGTGTGGCAGCGAATGCAGTTCCAAGGGACAGTGAAAACCAGGTAGGGCTTTCAGGGCTGGCAGCTTTCCTGTGGCGCAATCGCTGGATGTTTCGAATTTGGCAGCCGGGCTCTGCCAGAGTCACATAGGCATTGTTCCATCATAACCAACCAAAGCTCCTCCAGATCGCGAATGTCTGTGCGGCAGCGAATGCAGTTCCAAGGGACAGTGAAAACCAGGTCGAGCTTTCAGTGCTGGCAGCTTTCGTGTGGGCGCAATCGCTGGACGTTTCGAATTTGGCAGCCGGGCTCTGCCAGAGTCACATAGGCATTGTTACATCATAACCAACCAAGGCTTCTGCAGAGCGCGAATGTCTGTGCGGCAGCGAATGCAGTTCCAAGGGACAGTGAAAACCAGGTAGGGCTTTCAGGGCTGGCAGCTTTCGTGTGGGCGCAATCGCTGGACGTTTCGAATTTGGGAGCCGGGCTCTGCCAGAGTCACATAGGCATTGTTACATCATAACCAACCAAGGCTTTTGCAGAGCGCGAATGTCTGTGCGGCAGCGAATGCAGTTCCAAGGGACAGTGAAAACCAGGTAGGGCTTTCAGGGCTGGCAGCTTTCGTGTGGGCGCAATCGCTGGACGTTTCAAATTTGGCAGCCGGGCTCTGCCAGAGTCACATAGGCATTGTTGCATCATAACAATCCAAACCTCTTGCAGATCGCGAATGTCTGTGCAGCAGCGAATGCAGTTAAAAGGGACAGTGAAAATAAGGTACAGATTTCAGTTCTGGCAGCTTTCGTGTGGGCGCAATCTCTGGACGTTTCGCATTTTGTAGCCGGGCTCTGCCAGAGTCACATAGGCATTGTTGCATCATAACCAACCAAGGCTTTTGCAGAGCACGAATCTCTGTTCGGCAGCGAATGCAGTTCCAAGGGACAGTGAAAACCAGGTAGGCCTTTCAGGGCTGGCAGCTTTCGTGTGGGCGCAATCGCTGGACGTTTCGAATTTGGCAGCCGGGCTCTGCCAGAGTCATATAGGCATTGTTGCATCATAACCAAGCAAGGCTCTTGCAGAGCACGAATGTCTTTGCAGCAGCGAATGCAGTTCCAAGGGACAGTGAAAACCAGGTAGGGCTTTCAGGGCTGGCAGCTTTCGTGTGGGCGCAATCGCTGGACGTTTCGAATTTGGCAGCCGGGCTCTGCCAGAGTCACATAGGCATTGTTGCATCATAACCATACAAACCTCTTGCAGAGCGCGAAAGTCTGCGTGGCAGCGAATGCAGTTCCAAGGGACAGTGAAAACCAGGTACAGATTTCAGTTCTGGCAGCTTTCATGTGGGCGCAATCTCTGGACGTTTCGAATTTTGTAGCCAGGCTCTGCCAGAGTCACATAGGCATTGTTGCATCATAAGCAACCAAAGCTCTTGCAGAGCGCGAATGTCTGTGCGGCAGCGAATGCAGTTCCAAGGGACAGTGAAAACCAGGTAGGGCTTTCAGGGCTGGCAGCTTTTGTGTGGGTGCAATCGCTGGACGTTTCAAATTTGGCAGCCGGGCTCTGCCAGAGTCACATAGGCATTGTTGCATCATAACCATCCAAAGCTCTTGCAGAGCGCGAATGTCTGTGCGGCAGCGAATGCAGTTAAAAGGGACATTGAAAATCAGGTACAGATTTCAGTTCTGGCAGCTTTCGTGTGGGCACAATCTCTGGACGTTTCGCATTTCGTAGCCGGGCTCTGCCAGAGTCACATAGGCATTGTTGCATCATAACCAACCAAAGCTCCTCCAGAGCGCGAATGTCTGTGTGGCAGCGAATGCAGTTCCAAGCGACAGTGAAAACCAGGTCGAGCTTTCAGTGCTGGCAGCTTTCGTGTGGGCGCAATCACTGGACGTTTCGAATTTGGCAGCCGGGCTCTGCCAGAGTCACATAGGCATTGTTGCATCATAACCATCCAAAGTTCTTGCAGATCGCGAATGTCTGTGCAGCAGCGAATGCAGTTAAAAGGGACAGTGAAAATCAGGTACAGATTTCAGTTCTGGCAGCTTTCATGTGGGCACAATCTCTGGACGTTTCGAATTTTGTAGCCGGGCTCTGCCAGAGTCACATAGGCATTGTTGCATCATAACCAAGCAAGGCTCTTGCAGAGCGCGAATGTCTTCGCAGCAGCGAATGCAGTTCCCAGGGACAGTGAAAACCAGGTAGGGCTTTCAGGGCTGCCAGCTTTCCTGTGGGCGTAATCGCTGGGTTTCGAATTTGGCAGCCGGGATCTGCCAGGGTCACATAGGCATTGTTGCATCATAACAATCCAAGGCTTTTGCAGAGCACCAATGTCTCTGCGGCAGCGAATGCAGTTCCAAGCGACAGTGAAAACCAGGTAGCGCTTTCAGGGCTGGCAGCTTTCGTGTGGGCGCAATCGCTGGACGTTTCGAATTTGGGAGCCGGGCTCTGCCAGAGTCACATAGGCATTGTTACATCATAACCAACCAAGGCTTTTGTAGAGCACCAATGTCTCTGCGGCAGCGAATGCAGTTCCAAGGGACAGTGAAAACCAGGTATGCCTTTCAGTGCTGGAAGCTTTCGTATGGGCGCAATCGCTGGACGTTTCGAATTTGGCAGCCGGGGTCTGCCAGGGTCACATAGGCATTGTTGCATCATAACCAACCAAGGCTTTTGCAGAGCGCGAATGTCTGTGCGGCAGCGAATGCAGTTCCAAGGGACAGTGAAAACCAGGTAGGGCTTTCAGGGCTGGCAGCTTTCCTGTGGGCGCAATCACTGGATGTTTCGAATTTGGCAGCCGGGCTCTGCCAGAGTCACATAGGCATTGTTGTATCATAACCATCCAAGGATTTTGCAGAGCACCAATGTCTCTGCGGCAGAGAATGCAGTTCCAAGGGACAGTGAAAACCAGGTAGGGCTTTCAGGGCTGGCAGCCTTCGTGTGGGCAGAATCGCTGGACGTTTCGAATTTGGCAGCCAGGCTCTGCCAGAGTCATATAGGCATTGTTGCATCATAACCAAGCAAGGCTCTTGCAGAGCGCGAATGTCTTTGCAGCAGCGAATGCAGTTCCAAGGGACAGTGAAAACTAGGTAGGTCTTTCAGGGCTGGCAGCTTTCGTGTGCGCGCAATCGCTGGACGTTTCGACTTTGGCAGCCGGGCTCTGCCAGAGTCACATAGGCATTGTTGCATCATAACCAACCAAACCTCCTCCAGATCGCGAATGTCTGTGCGGCAGCGAATGCAGTTCCAAGGGACAGTGAAAACCAGGTAGGGCTTTCAGGGCTGGCAGCTTTTGTGTGGGCGCAATCGCTGGACGTTTCGAATTTGGCAGCCGGGCTCTGCCAGAGTCACATAGGCATTGTTGCATCATAACCATCCAAAGTTCTTGCAGATCGCGAATGTCTGTGCGGCAGCGAATGCAGTTAAAAGGAACAGTGAAAATCAGGTACAGATTTCAGTTCTGGCAGCTTTCGTGTGGGCACAATCTCTGGACGTTTCGCATTTTGTAGCCGGGCTCTGCCAGAGTCACATAGGCATTGTTGCATCATAACCAACCAAAGCTCCTCCAGAGCGCGAATGTCTGTGTGGCAGCGAATGCAGTTCCAAGGGACAGTGAAAACCAGGTCGAGCTTTCAGTGCTGGCAGCTTTCGTGTGGGCGCAATCGCTGGACGTTTCGAATCTGGCAGCCGGGCTCTGCCAGAGTCACATAGGCATTGTTGCATCATAACCAACCAAGGCTTTTGCAGAGCATGAATGTCTGTGCGGCAGCGAATGCAGTTCCAAGGGACAGTGAAAACCAGGTAGGGCTTTCAGTGCTGGCAGCTTTCCTGTGGGCGCAATCGCTGGATGTTTCGAATTTGGCATCCGGGCTCTGCCAGAGTCACATAGGCATTGTTACATCATAACCAACCAAGGCTTTTGCACAGGGCGAATGTCTGTGCGGCAGCGAATGCAGTTCCAAGGGACAGTGAAAACCAGGTAGGGCTTTCAGGGCTGGCAGCTTTCCTGTGGGCGCAATCGCTGGATGTTTCGAATTTGGCAGCCGGCTCTGCCAGAGTCACATAGGCATTGTTGTATCATAACCATCCAAGGCTTTTGCAGAGCACTAATGTCTTTGCAGCAGCGAATGCAGTTCCAAGGGACAGTGAAAACCAGGTAGGGCTTTCAGGGCTGGCAGCTTTCGTGTGGGCGCAATCGCTGGACGTTTCGAATTTGGCAGCCGGGCTCTGCCAGAGTCACATAGGCATTGTTGCATCATAACAATCCAAACCTCTTGCAGAGCGCGAAAGTCTGCGTGGCAGCGAATGCAGTTCCAAGGGACAGTGAAAACCAGGTACAGATTTCACTTCTGGCAGCTTTCATGTGGGCGCAATCTCTGGACGTTTCGAATTTTGTAGCCAGGCTCTGCCAGAGTCACATAGGCATTGTTGCATCATAAGCAACCAAAGCTCTTGCAGAGCGCGAATGTCTGTGCGGAAGCGAATGCAGTTCCAAGGGACAGTGAAAACCAGGTCGAGCTTTCAGGGCTGGCAGCTTTCGTGTGGGCGCAATCGCTGGACGTTTCAAATTTGGGAGCCGGGCTCTGCCAGAGTCACATAGGCATTGTTACATCATAACCAACCAAGGCTTTTGCAGAGCGCGAATGTCTGTGTGGCAGCGAATGCAGTTCCAAGGGACAGTGAAAACCAGGTAGGGCTTTCAGGGCTGGCAGCTTTCCTGTGGGCGCAATCGCTGGATGTTTCGAATTTGGCAGCCGGGCTCTGCCAGAGTCACATAGGCATTGTTGCATCATAACCATCCAAGGCTTTTGCAGAGCATCAATGTCTCTGCGGCAGAGAATGCAGTTCCAAGGGACAGTGAAAACCAGGTAGGTCTTTCAAGGCTGGTAGCTTTCGTGTTGCGCAATCGCTGGACTTTTCATATTTGGCAGTCGGGCTCTGCCAGAGTCACATAGGCATTGTTGCATCATAACCATCCAAAGTTCTTGCAGATCGCGAATGTCTGTGCAGCAGCGAATGCAGTTAAAAGGGACAGTGAAAATCAGGTACAGTTCTGGCAGCTTTCGTGTGGGCACAATCTCTGGACGTTTCGCATTTTGTAGCCGGGCTCTGCCAGAGTCACATAGGCATTGCTACATCATAACCATACAAAGCTCCTCCAGAGCGCGAATGTCTGTGCGGCAGCGAATGCAGTTCCAAGGGACAGTGAAAACCAGGTCGAGCTTTCAGTGCTGGCAGCTTTCGTGTGGGCGCAATCGCTGGACGTTTCGAATTTGGCAGCCGGGCTGTGCCAGAGTCACATAGGCATTGTTGCATCATAACCAACCAAGGCTTTTGTAGAGCACGAATCTCTGTTCGGCAGCGAATGCAGTTCCAAGGGACAGTGAAAACCAGGTAGGCCTTTCAGGGCTGGCAGCTTTCGTGTGGGCGCAATTGCTGGACGTTTCGAATTTGGCAGCCGGGCTCTGCCAGAGTCATATAGGCATTGTTGCATCATAACCAAGCAAGGCTCTTGCAGAGCACGAATGTCTGTGCGGCAGCGAATGCAGTTCCAAGGGACAGTGAAAACCAGGTAGGGCTTTCAGGGCTGGCAGCTTTTGTGTGTGCGCAATCGCTGGACGTTTCAAATTTGGCAGCCGGGCTCTGCCAGAGTCACATAGGCATTGTTGCATCATAACCAACCAAAGCTCTTGCAGAGCGCGAATGTCTGTGCGGCAGCGAATGCAGTTAAAAGGGACATTGAAAATCAGGTACAGATTTCAGTTCTGGCAGCTTTCGTGTGGGCACAATCTCTGGACGTTTCGCATTTCGTAGCCGGGCTCTGCCAGAGTCACATAGGCATTGTTCCATCATAACCAAGCAAGGCTCTTGCAGAGCGCGAATGTCTTTGCAGCAGCGAATGCAGTTCCAAGGGACAGTGAAAACCAGGTAGGGCTTTCAGGGCTGCCAGCTTTCCTGTGGGCGTAATCGCTGGGTTTCAAATTTGGCAGCCGGGATCTGCCAGGGTCACATAGGCATTGTTGCATCATAACCATCCAAGGCTTTTGCAGAGCACCAATGTCTCTGCGGCAGCGAATGCAGTTCCAAGCGACAGTGAAAACCAGGTAGCGCTTTCAGGGCTGGCAGCTTTCGTGTGGGCGCAATGGCTGGACGTTTCGAATTTGGCAGCCGGGCTCTGCCAGAGTCACATAGGCATTGTTGCATCATAACCATCCAAAGCTCTTGCAGAACGCGAATATCTGTGCAGCAGCGAATGCAGTTAAAAGGGACAGTGAAAATCAGGTACAGTTCTGGCAGCTTTCGTGTGGGCACAATCTCTGGACGTTTCGAATTTGGCAGCCGGGCTCTGCCAGATTCACATAGGCATTGTTGCATCATAACCAACCAAGGCTTTTGCAGAGCGCGAATGCCGGACGGCAGGGAATGCAGTTCCAAGGGACAGTGAAAACCAGGTCGAGCTTTCCATGCTGGCAGCTTTCGTGTGGGCGCAATCGCTGGACGTTTCGAATTTGGCATCCGGGCTCTGCCAGAGTCACATAGGCATTGTTGCATCATAAGCAACCAAGGCTTTTGCAGAGCGAGAATGTCTGTGAGGCAGCGAATGCAGTTCCAAGGGACAGTGAAAACCAGGTAGGGCTTTCAGGGCTGGCAGCTTTCCTGTGGGCGCAATCGCTGGATGTTTCGAATTTGGCAGCCGGGATCTGCCAGAGTCACATAGGCATTGTTGCATCATAACCATCCAAGTCTTTTGCAGAGCACCAATGTCTCTGCGGCAGAGAATGAAGTTCCAAGGGACAGTGAAAACCAGGTAGGGCTTTCAGGGCTGCCAGCTTTCCTGTGGGCGTAATCGCTGGGTTTCAAATTTGGCAGCCGGGATCTGCCAGAGTCACATAGGCATTGTTGCATCATAACCATCCAAGGCTTTTGCAGAGCACCAATGTCTCTGCGGCAGCGAATGCAGTTCCAAGCGACAGTGAAAACCAGGTAGCGCTTTCAGGGCTGGCAGCTTTCGTGTGGGCGCAATGGCTGGACGTTTCGAATTTGGCAGCCGGGCTCTGCCAGAGTCACATAGGCATTGTTGCATCATAACCATCCAAAGCTCTTGCAGAGCGCGAATGTCTGTGCAGCAGCGAATGCAGTTAAAAGGGACAGTGAAAATCAGGTACAGTTCTGGCAGCTTTCGTGTGGGCACAATCTCTGGACGTTTCGAATTTGGCAGCCGGGCTCTGCCAGAGTCACATAGGCATTGTTGCATCATAACCAACCAAGGCTTTTGCAGAGCGCGAATGTCTGTGCGGCAGCGAATGCAGTTCCAAGGGACAGTGAAAACCAGGTCGAGCTTTCCATGCTGGCAGCTTTCGTGTGGGCGCAATCGCTGGACGTTTCGAATTTGGCAGCCGGGCTCTGCCAGAGTCACATAGGCATTGTTGCATCATAAGCAACCAAGGCTTTTGCAGAGCGAGAATGTCTGTGAGGCAGCGAATGCAGTTCCAAGGGACAGTGAAAACCAGGTAGGGCTTTCAGGGCTGGCAGCTTTCCTGTGGGCGCAATCGCTGGATGTTTCGAATTTGGCAGCCGGGATCTGCCAGAGTCACATAGGTATTGTTGCATCATAACCATCCAAGTCTTTTGCAGAGCACCAATGTCTCTGCGGCAGAGAATGAAGTTCCAAGGGACAGTGAAAACCAGGTAGGGCTTTCAGGGCTGGCAGCTTTCGTGTGTGCGCAATCGCTGGACGTTTCGAATTTGGCAGCCGGGCTCTGCCAGAGTCACATAGGCATTGTTGCATCATAACCATCCAAAGTTCTTGCAGATCGCGAATGTCTGTGCGGCAGCGAATGCAGTTAAAAGGGACAGTGAAAATCAGGTACAGATTTCAGTTCTGGCAGCTTTCGTGTGGGCACAATCTCTGGATATTTCGCATTTTGTAGCCGGGCTCTGCCAGAGTCACATAGGCATTGTTGCATGATAACCAACCAAAGCTCCTCCAGAGCGCGAATGTCTGTGCGGCAGCAAATGCAGTTCCAAGGGACAGTGAAAACCAGGTCGAGCTTTCAGTGCTGGCAGTATTCGTGTGGGCGCAATCGCTGGACGTTTCGAATTTGGCAGCCGGGCTCTGCCAGAGTCACATAGGCATTGTTGCATCATAAGCATCCAAACCTCTTGCAGAGCGCGAAAGTCTGCGTGGCAGCGAATGCAGTTCCAAGGGACAGTGAGAACCAGGTAGGGCTTTCAGTGCTGGCAGCTTTCCTCTGGGCGCAATCGCTGGACGTTTCGAATTTGGCAGCCGGGGTCTGTCAGAGTCACATAGGCATTGTTGCATCATAACCAACCAAAGCTCTTGCAGAGCGCGAATGTCTGTGTGGCAGCGAATGCAGTTCCAAGGGACAGTGAAAACCAGGTAGGGCTTTCAGGGCTGGCAGCTTTCCCGTGGGCGTAATCGCTGGATGTTTTGAATTTGGCAGCCGGGATCTGCCAGGGTCACATAGGCATTGTTGCATCATAACCATCCAAGGCTTTTGCAGAGCGCGAATGTCTGTGCGGCAGCGAATGCAGTTCCAAGGGACAGTGAAAACCAGGTAGGGCTTTCAGGGCTGGCAGCTTTTGTGTGGGCGCAATCGCTGGACGTTTCAAATTTGGCAGCCGGGCTCTGCCAGAGTCACATAGGCATTGTTGCATCATAACCATCCAAAGCTCTTGCAGAGCGCGAATGTCTGTGCGGCAGCGAATGCAGTTAAAAGGGACAGTGAAAATCAGGTACAGATTTCAGTTCTGGCAGCTTTCGTGTGGGCACAATCTCTGGATATTTCGCATTTTGTAGCCGGGCTCTGCCAGAGTCACATAGGCATTGTTGCATCATAACCAACCAAAGCTCCTCCAGAGCGCGAATGTCTGTGTGGCAGCGAATGCAGTTCCAAGGGACAGTGAAAACCAGGTCGAGCTTTCAGTGCTGGCAGCTTTCGTGTGGGTGCAATCGCTGGACGTTTCGATTTTGGCAGCCGGGCTCTGCCAGAGTCACATAGGCATTGTTGCATCATAACCAACCAAAGCTCATCCAGATCGCGAATGTCTCTGCGGCAGCGAATGCAGTTCCAAGGGACAGTGAAAACCAGGTCGAGCTTTCAGTGCTGGCAGCTTTCGTGTGGGCGCAATCGCTGGACGTTTCGAATTTGGCAGCCGGGCTCTGCCAGAGTCACATAGGCATTGTTACATCATAACCAACCAAGGCTTCTGCAGAGCGCGAATGTCTGTGCGGCAGCGAATGCAGTTCCAAGGGACAGTGAAAACCAGGTAGGGCTTTCAGGGCTGGCAGCTTTCCTGTGGGCGCAATCGCTGGACGTTTCGAATTTGGGAGCCGGGCTCTGCCAGAGTCACATAGGCATTGTTACATCATAACCAACCAAGGCTTTTGCAGAGCGCGAATGTCTGTGCGGCAGCGAATGCAGTTCCAAGGGACAGTAAAAACCAGGTAGGGCTTTCAGGGCTGGCAGCTTTCGTGTGGGCGCAATCGCTGGACGTTTCAAATTTGGCAGCCGGGCTCTGCCAGAGTCACATAGGCATTGTTGCATCATAACAATCCAAACCTCTTGCAGATCGCGAATGTCTGTGCGGCAGCGAATGCAGTTAAAAGGGACAGTGAAAATCAGGTACAGATTTCAGTTCTGGCAGCTTTCGTGTGGGCGCAATCTCTGGACGTTTAGAATTTGGCAGCCGGGCTCTGCCAGAGTCACATAGGCATTGTTGCATCATAACCATACAAAGCTCCTCCAGAGCGCGAATGTCTGTGCGGCAGCGAATGCAGTTCCAAGGGACAGTGAAAACCAGGTCGAGCTTTCAGTGCTGGCAGCTTTCGTGTGGGCGCAATCGCTGGACGTTTCGAATTTGGCAGCCGGGCTCTGCCAGAGTCACATAGGCATTGTTGCATCATAACCAACCAAGGCTTTTATAGAGCACGAATCTCTGTTCGGCAGCGAATGCAGTTCCAAGGGACAGTGAAAACCAGGTAGGCCTTTCAGGGCTGGCAGCTTTCGTGTGGGCGCAATTGCTGGACGTTTCGAATTTGGCAGCCGGGCTCTGCCAGAGTCATATAGGCATTGTTGCATCATAACCAAGCAAGGCTCTTGCAGTGCACGAATGTCTTTGCAGCAGCGAATGCAGTTCCAAGGGACAGTGAAAACCAGGTAGGGCTTTCAGGGCTGGCAGCTTTCGTGTGGGCGCAATCGCTGGACGTTTCGAATTTGGCAGCCGGGCTCTGCCAGAGTCACATAGGCATTGTTGCATCATAACCATACAAACCTCTTGCAGAGCGCGAAAGTCTGCGTGGCAGCGAATGCAGTTCCAAGGGACAGTGAAAACCAGGTACAGATTTCAGTTCTGGCAGCTTTCATGTGGGCGCAATCTCTGGACGTTTCGAATTTTGTAGCCAGGCTCTGCCAGAGTCACATAGGCATTGTTGCATCATAAGCAACCAAAGCTCCTCCAGAGCGCGAATGTCTGTGCGGCAGCGAATGCAGTTCCAAGGGACAGTGAAAACCAGGTAGGGCTTTCAGGGCTGGCAGCTTTTGTGTGTGCGCAATCGCTGGAGGTTTCAAATTTGGCAGCCGGGCTCTGCCAGAGTCACATAGGCATTGTTGCATCATAACCATCCAAAGCTCTTGCAGAGCGCGAATGTCTGTGCGGCAGCGAATGCAGTTAAAAGGGACATTGAAAATCAGGTACAGATTTCAGTTCTGGCAGCTTTCATGTGGGCACAATCTCTGGACGTTTCGCATTTCGTAGCCGGGCTCTGCCAGAGTCACATAGGCATTGTTGCATCATAACCAAACAAAGCTCCTCCAGAGCGCGAATGTCTGTTTGGCAGCGAATGCAGTTCCAAGGGACAGTGAAAACCAGGTCGAGCTTTCAGTGCTGGCAGCTTTCGTGTGGGCGCAATCGCTGGACGTTTCGAATTTGGCAGCCGGGCTCTGCCAGAGTCACATAGGCATTGTTGCATCATAACCATCCAAAGTTCTTGCAGATCGCGAATGTCTGTGCAGCAGCGAATGCAGTTAAAAGAGACAGTGAAAATCAGGTACAGATTTCAGTTCTGGCAGCTTTCATGTGGGCACAATCTCTGGACGTTTCGAATTTTGTAGCCGGGCTCTGCCAGAGTCACATAGGCAATGTTGCATCATAACCAAGCAAGGCTCTTGCAGAGCGCGAATGTCTTTGCAGCAGCGAATGCAGTTCCAAGGGACAGTGAAAACCAGGTAGGGCTTTCAGGGCTGCCAGCTTTCCTGTGGGCGTAATCGCTGGGTTTCGAATTTGGCAGCCGGGATCTGCCAGGGTCACATAGGCATTGTTGCATCATAACCATCCAAGGCTTTTGCAGAGCACCAATGTCTCTGCGGCAGCGAATGCAGTTCCAAGCGACAGTGAAAACCAGGTAGCGCTTTCAGGGCTGGCAGCTTTCGTGTGGGCGCAATGGCTGGACGTTTCGAATTTGGCAGCCGGGCTCTGCCAGAGTCACATAGGCATTGTTGCATCATAACCATCCAAAGCTCTTGCAGAGCGCGAATGTCTGTGCAGCAGCGAATGCAGTTAAAAGGGACAGTGAAAATCAGGTACAGTTCTGGCAGCTTTCGTGTGGGCACAATCTCTGGACGTTTAGAATTTGGCAGCCGGGCTCTGCCAGAGTCACATAGGCATTGTTGCATCATAACCAACCAAGGCTTTTGCAGAGCGCGAATGTCTGTGCGGCAGCGAATGCAGTTCCAAGGGACAGTGAAAACCAGGTAGGGCTTTCAGGGCTGGCAGCTTTCGTGTGGGCGCAATCGCTGGACGTTTCGAATTTGGCAGCCGGGCTCTGCCAGAGTCACATAGGTATTGTTACATCATAACCAACCAAGGCTTTTGTAGAGCACCAATGTCTCTGCGGCAGCGAATGCAGTTCCAAGGGACAGTGAAAACCAGGTCGAGCTTTCAGTGCTGGAAGCTTTCGTATGGGCGCAATCGCTGGACGTTTCGAATTTGGCAGCCGGGGTCTGCCAGGGTCACATAGGCATTGTTGCATCATAACCAACCAAAGCTCTTGCAGAGCGCGAATGTCTGTGCGGTAGCGAATGCAGTTCCAAGGGACAGTGAAAACCAGGTAGGGCTTTCAGGGCTGGCAGCTTTCCTGTGGGCGCAATCGCTGGATGTTTCGAATTTGGCAGCAGGGCTCTGCCAGAGTCACATAGGCATTGTTGTATCATAACCAACCAAGGCTTTTGCAGAGCACCAATGTCTCTGCGGCAGAGAATGCAGTTCCAAGGGACAGTGAAAACCAGGTAGGGCTTTCAGGGCTGGCAGCCTTCGTGTGGGCAGAATCGCTGGACGTTTCAAATTTGGCAGCCGGGCTCTGCCAGAGTCACATAGGCATTGTTGCATCATAACCATCCAAAGCTCTTGCAGATCGCGAATGTCTGTGCAGCAGCGAATGCAGTTAAAAGGGACAGTGAAAATCAGGTACAGATTTCAGTTCTGGCAGCTTTCGTGTGGGCACAATCTCTGGACCTTTCGAATTTTGTAGCCAGGCTCTGCCAGAGTCACATAGGCATTGTTGCATCATAACCATCCAAACCTCTTGCAGAGCGCGAAAGTCTGCGTGGCAGCGAATGCAGTTCCAAGGGACAGTGAAAACCAGGTACAGATTTCAGTTCTGGCAGCTTTCATGTGGGCGCAATCTCTGGACCTTTCGAATTTTGTAGCCAGGCTCTGCCAGAGTCACATAGGCATTGTTGCATCATAAGCAACCAAAGCTCTTGCAGAGCGCGAATGTCTGTGCGGCAGCGAATGCAGTTCCAAGGGACAGTGAAAACCAGGTAGGGCTTTCAGGGCTGGCAGCTTTCCTGTGGACGCAATCGCTGGACGTTTCGAATTTGGCAGCCGGGGTCTGTCAGAGTCACATAGGCATTGTTGCATCATAACCAACCAAAGCCCTTGCAGAGCGCGAATGTCTGTGTGGCAGCGAATGCAGTTCCAAGGGACAGTGAAAACCAGGTAGGGCTTTCAGGGCTGGCAGCTTTCCTGTGGGCGTAATCGCTGGACGTTTCGAATTTGGCAGCCGGGATCTGCCAGGGTCACATAGGCATTGTTGCATCATAACCATCCAAGGCTTTTGCAG